>NC_048221.1:125747088-125792735 GCF_002007445.2 Ailuropoda melanoleuca
GGGGCTTGGGGGGGGGGACAGAGGGAGAGGTAGAGAGAGAATCTCAAGCAGACTCCACACCCAGCCCAATGCAGGGCTTAATCTCACAACCCTGAGATGACCTGAGCCAAAATCATGAGTCAGACACCTAACCGACTGAGTCACCCAGGTGCCCCAGATCAACTATTTTAAAATTGTTTTTGAAGTACATATATTTCCTAGTTTCTTATTTCTGTGTAACTTTGTATAAAATTCTTAGTGCATTAACATCTTATGTTTTATTGTGGTCATTTTTTTGAAGTGTTCGGATTTAAAGATTATTCAAATACTACTTAAAACTTATTCCTTGTTGTAATGCTTTAGACATTTTTATTCTGTTAAGTGACATTAATCATGATAATATTAAATCATGATTGTTGTGTGTGATTCTCGGCTAAAGGAGTGTGTGAATTCCTTTAAAGCATTCATTTTATTCATCCTTGTACCTCTAGTCTTTGTACACAATGGTGCCCCAAGATGTTTTTTTTTTTTTTAAGATTTTATTTATTTATTCGACAGAGATAGAGACAGCCAGCGAGAGAGGGAACACAAGCAGGGGGAGTGGGAGAGGAAGAAGCAGGCTCCCAGCAGAGGAGCCTGATGTGGGGCTCGATCCCATAATGCTGGGATCACGCCCTGAGCCGAAGGCAGACGCTTAACCGCTGTGCCACCCAGCCGCCCCCTCAAGATGTTTTTTGACTGAATGTATATGAAGGTGTCAAGGTTGCTGGAACTAAACAAGAAACCTTATCAGATAGTTGAGTTGGCCATTGTGAAGACCGGTAGCCAAGCAAAAGTGAGGTGACAGTGGGACATCAGAAAGCGTTGTCCTTCTGATGCGGTGGAGCCCTCTGCAGTCTTAGGAAGCAGTTTGCCACTCCCTGGGGATATACACTCCCTGGATGTGTGTTAGAGCAGCTCAAGCCTTCCTAACCAGACTCTCCAGACTTTAAATAGTCTCAAGGTTTCTAACTAAAAAGCCTTGCTCTCAGTATTTTCTGGCAAGGGTACCTTTACCAGAAGGGGAAGAGCCTGAGAAAGATTTTAATGCTCTGACTTCTCCTCAATTATATTGTTCCCTGGGATTGGGTTGAGTAAGGAAACTAATTTATTGAACAGCCTCCATGTGGCTGGCCTGTGTGAGATGCTATATTTTTATTTTGTTTTATTTTTAAGTTGGGTTTATTGGGGTATAATTTACCCTTCTTAAATATATAGTTCAATGGGTTTTAACAAATGTATACAGTCATATAAATCAGGATATGGAACATTTCCATCACCAGAAGGTTCCCTCATTCCCCTATACCCCACCCTTAGCCACTGGCAACCACTGATCAGATTTCTGTCCCTACAGTTTTGCTTTTTCCAGAATGTCATATAAGTAAAATACACAACACATAGCTATTTGTGTCTGACTCCTTTCACCTAACAAAATACTTTTGCAGTTCATCCATGACATTGTATATATCTTTCTTTGTCATTGCTGAGTAGAATTCCATTATATAAATGTGTACCACAAATTGTTTATCCATTCATCTATAGAAAACATCTAGGTTATTTCCAGGCTTTGGTGTCTAAACCAAATGTCTAAAGCTGCTGTAATCATCAGAGGACAGATTTTTATCTGGAAAAAGTCTTCATTTCTCTTAGGTAAATACCTAGGAGGTTTTTTTGGTTTTTTTTTGGTTTTTTTTGTTTTTAAGATTTTATTTACTTATTTGACAGAGAGGTCACAAGCAGGGGGAGTGGGAGAGGGAGAAGCAGCCTCCCTGCTGAGCAGGGAGCCCACACAGAGTTCGATCCCAGGACCCTAGGATCATGACCTGAGCTGAAGGCAGTTGCTTAACCTACTGAGCTACCCAGGTGCCCCTACCCAGGAGTTTATTGCTGGGTTGTATGGGAAATGCATATTTAACTTCATAAGAAGCCAGACTTTTTTTTCTAAAATGTCTCAGCTTCCTTCCCCACCGGCTGTATGTGAGAGTTTGAGTTGCTCAGCATCCTTGCCAGCAATTTTAAAAAAAAAAAAAACTTTAGACATTCTATGGGCATGGAATGATATGTTACTGTAGTTTTAATATGCTTTTCCCGGGGTGCCTGGGTGGCTCAGTAGGTTAAGCATCTGCCTTTGGCTCAGGTTGTGATCCCAGGACACTGGGATCAAACCCTCTGCGTCCCCTCCCCAGTCAGGCTCCCTGCTGAGCAAGAAGCCTACTTCTCCCTCTGCCCCTCCCCCTGCTTGTGCTTTCTCTCTCTCTCACAGATAAATTAAACCTTTAAAAAATAATAATCATACGCATTTCCTGGCTGATCAGTGACATTGAACATCTTGTTACATGCTTATTTGCCATCTGTATATCTTTAATATAGTTCAAATCTTTTGCCCATTTTTTGGATGGGGAGGAGCAGGGATTGTATTAATGAGTTGAATAGTTCTTTGTATATGCTGGATGCATGTCCTTTATTATGTTTTGCAAATATTTTCTCCCAGTCTGTAGCTTATCTTTTTATTTTATTTTTTTTTTAGATTTATTTATTTTAGAGAGAGAGCAAGCTCATGTACGCACAAGCATGATTGGGGGGAGGGGCGGAGGGAGAGACTCTCAGGCAGACTCCCTGCTGAGTGCAGAGCTGCTCATGGGGCTTGATTTCATGACCCATGAGATCATGGCCTGAGCTGAAATCATAAGTCAGACGCTTAACCGACTGAGACACCCAGGTGCCCCATTTTCTTTTTACTTTCTTAAGAGTGTCCTTAAGAAAGGTAAAAGTCCAACTTATCAAAAAGTTTTAATCATTTGTGTTATTTGTGTCCTAATATCATTTCCTAATCCAAAGTCACAAAGATTTTCTTGTTTGCTTTCTTCACAAGAAGTTTCACAGTTTGGCTCCTGTGTTTGACTCTATAAATCCATTTAGAGTTAATTTTTTGTATATGGTGCAGGATAGAGATGGTTTGGTTTGTTGTTACTGTTATTGTTGCTCATGTGGATGTTCTGTTCTTTCAGCCTGGTTCAATGAAGGGTTATCCTTTTCCCATTGAATTATCTTGATGCCTTTGTTGAAATCAAGTGACAATATATTTGTGGGTTTCTTTCTTTTTAATTATTGTCAGGGGAGATAGTTTAAGATTCTTAATTAAGTCGGTGAATTCTCATCCTGTCTTCTACATGTACCAACTTTGATACCTTGGGCAAATTATTTACTCTTTCCATGTCTCTGTTTCCTAGGGATAGTAGTAATAGTAACCTCATAGAATTCTTGAGAGACTTTTAGAAACAGTAAAACTCTTAGAGAAGTGGCAAGTTTCATTAAATGCTAGCTGTTGTTATTTTACCGATCTAATAGATGAAGAATTATATTTAGTGTTATTTTTAGAGTAGATACATTACCTGTAACATACAGTATTTACAACAACCCTGTAAACTTAGATAATCTTCCTAATTTTTGGAGGTGGCAGCTAAGGTACAGAGAACATGAGCATCTTATCCATAAATATTGAGAGACAGTGTAACACAGAGTTCAGGCTACCTGGGTTCTGATCTCAGTTCTGCCACTTATTAGTTGTGTGACCTTGAGCAAGTAACTTTAGCACCATGGGTTTTGGTTTCCTCACCTGTGTCATGGGGATAATAGTAGTACCTAATGTACAGGGCAGCGGTGGGAGTAGTGAGTTACTGCATAAAAGTCCCTGACATAGAGTCGGGGCTCAGTGAAAGTGAGCTGCTTCCTTCTTTGTCATCCTTTGTTGTTGTCATTGTTTTTCTGTTGTCATCAGTTTTCCAGATTCATACAGTAGTAAAGCAGTCTGATACCCACACTCCTACTCACAAAAGTCGTGACAGGTTAATTTGTTTACTTTATGATAAACTGATAAACCAAGTAGGTGTTTATTATGTGTGTGATATTTACTTAGAAAGCGTGTGTAGGTTTAGCTGTTTTAGGAACTTAGTTCTTCAGTACATCTATTTCTGTATTTTTAACTCTAATCTTAAAACTTGTCTTTTTAAGAAGATGTTTATAGATTTTTTTAATCCGTTCACTTAGGGCTGAGAAATATTTGTTAAATCAGATCCATCTTAGTGTTTCAAATTATAGTGGGTTCAGTGATAGGCATTCCTGGAAACACCTCTGTAAGGCAGATTTTTAATACCATAAACAGCAAACATGTATGAATTTACCTAAACATATCTGGTTTCTTATTGGTGGAAGTTGAGTAAACTGAAAAGGTAGTCAGAAGTGAAGAATGTAGATGGTTATTAGCTATGTTGAATGTGCAGAGAGGATGGGAATAATATTTTATTCATCTTTTTATTTCCAGAATTTAACTTATTGCCTAGTTCTAGTGAGAAGTATACAGTAATTGTTCTATAGATGTTAATGGGGTGAATGAATGAAGAACCTCAGGGCTGTGCTATATATACATGTATATATGGTCATGATAGAGCCTTGCTGTTTGTGTCACGCAGGGATAGAGTACTGTCACTAACTGGACACCTGAGATTCATAGTTACATTTTAGAATTATTTGGAACATTCTCTCATATATATACTATAATTTCTTTGTTTTTCACTTCTGGTTTAGGAGGGCCAAACATGTGGGCTATTACCTCTGAAGAACGGACTAAGCATGACAAGCAGTTTGATAACCTCAAACCCTCAGGAGGTTACATAACAGGTTTGTATTTATATTTTATTTATGAGTTCTTTTCCTTTTCATGTAATGTCTTAGAATTAGTTTTAATTCAGTTACCATCAATTTTGTATTACTAAGTGATAAAATTCCTATCAATCAGAATTCATGGATTAAAAAAAATAGTGGCTTTCTTAATTTACCTGCAACTGTCTTAATTTGTTGTTTTGGATTTGGCTTATGGAAGATCTTTTCTTAATCCTAAATGATAACCAAGAATTTCAGTGTAATTGTCCAGGTTCCCACCTTAACATTGTTTCTAGAACGTTTTCAATTTATTTCTTAAGGTAATTGAGACTTTTTTCCAACTAAATTTATTAATGTGCTCCTAATATGTTGTGCCAGTTCCCTGTATAACAATCAGTATTACTAAGTCTAGAAGAAGTGTGTATCAGGCCCATATCCTTGAAAATAATCTAGAAGGTTTTTTCTATACTCTGTTTTTATAATGCTAGTCCTCTGTTTTTGAGAGGTGATGCCAAGCGTTGATTGTTGGCACCAGCCCTTGTTTTGGAAGATGACCTCCATAGCCTAAGGAGGATTAATTTAGGTGTGTATTTCAAATTTTTTTGTGTAGATTAAACTTTTTTTCTGTGCCAAAGCAGCTGAGTGCTTTATTTACAGTAATAGTAACTATAATGACTAATATTTACCAGATCTGTGCTGTATTTCAGATGCTGTACCTAAGTGCATCACCTCATTTACTCTAGCAACAACCTTGTAAAGTAGCTACTATTGTCTGTATTTACAGATTGTTAGTGTTGACTGGTGCTTTTAAACCTTTCAGTCTGATTTTGGAATACATCCTCTTAGCCGTGATAGCTTAATGTTATTTGTACTTCTATAATAATAGCTACCTTTCCTGGTATCGGGACTGGGATTTGATTACCCTACTTCAAGTTAATAATGTAGTCTGTTACTGTCTCATGGATGCGGCACAAGACCCAGGGTTCCTGAGTCTGAGACAGAGGACTTTGTTACAAATGGCACAGCTAGCAGCATGAGCATCAGCATGTTCCTATAGCCTTCTCTGTCCCCTAAGTCCCACAGGGTGATGCAGAGAGCCCAAAAGGATGTTAAAAATGCAGCAGTTGTGTTATAGGGCAGGAACACTGAGCCTGAGGGAACCACCATTTTTAGCAAGTAGGCTTGTTTTTTTGGCCCCAGGGGAAACATTACCTCATCATGCCTCAAGATTGCTCACTGCAAACCCAACCTGAGAAACAACCCAGGTGAAGAGTAGTTAGGGTCTTGCATTCTTGGCACACACAGCAGGACATAGAGGATTGTGAGAGACCCATTGGGGGACTGTCTTTCCCCACACCTATTTTTTTATTTAGAACTCTTCTAGGGACTAGTGTTTTAAATTATGAATTTTATTAAATGGAAATATTATCAAGTAATACCCCAGTTATTATGAAAAAGCTAAGATGACTAATCTTTCATCATTGTTTAATGCCTGTAACTTCATTTGTGGCTTTTTTGTTTTAAAACCTAAATCTTATTAATGTAATGTAAATAATTTTATGTGTGTGTTTCTGTTTAATTTATTCTTTAGTGACTGCAATAAAAATGACAATAAAGCAATAACATTGTTAGTATTGTCCGTTATTATTATTCAGAGGCACTGGAGGAATTCCATTTACTAATGTGCTACTTGATTTTTGTTTTTATTACCTTCAGGTGATCAAGCACGTACCTTTTTCTTACAGTCAGGCCTTCCGGCTCCTGTTTTAGCTGAAATATGGTAAAGTGTTCTCTCTCTCATAGATGAATTTAAATTTCTGGTTTGGTTTTATTTTGTTTTTGATACAGTGTTAATATAAAGATATTTTTACTCAGAGTCTGCTGTTAAGTATTTCTTCAGCTTTTAGGAAAATAAATTTTATTGAGTAAATGACTGAAAATAATTAGGGTTTTGTTCTATTGGACAAAGTTTTTTTTAAAGATTTTATTTATTTGAGAGAGCAAGTGCAAGTGCAGGGTGGGGAGGAGCAGAGGGAAAAGCAGACTCCTCGCTGAGCACGGAGCCCGAAGCGGGGCTTGATCCCAGGACCCTGGGATCATGACCTGAGCTGAAGGCAGATACTTAACTGACTGAGCCACCCAGGCACCCCTCTATTGGACAAATTTTTAATGTCCTTAGAATTTTTAAGGTAAGATGTATACATTGCCATTGAAAAACATTCGTTTATAATTTGGTAGACTCTCAAAGTCTTCTTTCTGTTACTTTGTAGTTATTTCATTTCTTTCATCATCTATAAACCCAAAATTAGCTCTCCCTTTTCCTGTTCCTACCTTAAACAAAATTGTTCTTTATATTAGCTAGGGGTTTTTTTTTTTTCAATTTTTAAAAAGATTTTATTTATTTATTTGACAAAGAAAGTGAGAGAGAGGAAAGAGCACAAGCAGGGAGAGCAGAAGAGGGAGAAGCAGGTTCCCCACTGATCAGGGAGCCCCATATGGGGCTCGATCACAGGACCGTGGGATCATGACCTGAGCCGAAGGCGGATGCCCAACTAACTGAGCCACCCACGCACCCCTAGGGTTTTGCTTTTTAATGCATTTACAATAAATATCAACCCCTATCCCATCTTTCTTTCCACTTGGAATATTCCCATGCCTGGTGGAGTACTGGACACATAGCAAGCTTTCAATAAATATTTGAGCAAATTAATAAATGTAGAATGATTATACTCTTGTATAATTTCTTTCTGTCTGTACTGGTGGAATTCATCCCAAAGGGCTCATGGATTCTCTCTACATGGGTGCTATGTAGACTGGCAGTAGTATTTCGTTTGATGCTATCTTTGGTCAATATTTCTTAATGTACAGGTTTTAGGTTTTTGGATTTTATTTGCTTAATCTTATATATGTGGTTATTAAGTGATGATCTGTGTGTGAATGCTATGTCACTGTTTCTATTTTATCATCTTCAAAAATAATGCTAACCCTACATATCAATCTACCCACCTCATGATCCTTTTAGGGCTTTATCAGATCTGAACAAGGATGGGAAGATGGATCAGCAAGAGTTCTCCATAGCGATGAAACTCATCAAACTAAAGCTGCAGGGCCAGCAGTTACCCGTGGTCCTGCCTCCTATTATGAAACAACCTCCCATGTTCTCTCCATTAATTTCTGCTCGTTTTGGTATGTATTTATTAGTTGAATTGACTGCATTTGATAGTTAAACTTGATTCCTATACATAATATTGGGATTAGAAAAGGGTTTGTTAGGGGCGCCTGGGTAGCACGGTCGTTAAAGCGTCTGCCTTCGGCTCAGGGTGTGACCCCGGCGTTCTGGGATCAAGCCCCACATCAGGCTCCTCCGCTGGGAGCCTGCTTCCTCCTCTCCCACTCCCCCTGCTTGTGTTCCCTCTCTTTCTGGCTCTCTCTCTGTCAAATAAATAAATAAAATCTTTTAAAAAAAAAAGAAAGAAAGAAAAGGGTTTGTTAGCATAAAACAATAATCCTCAGACTCCAAGTTAGTTTGCATGTCTGAGATAAGATGTTAAACTTGCTGTCATAGCAGGGGTGTCCTTGTGTCCCAGTTTTCCAGGGACAGTTCTGATTTATGCCTGGTGTCCTGGCCTCAAGTCTGGTTAGTGTTCCCTTTCACAATTCCCAGTTGGATGATAAATTATATGACCCCCCCCAGTAGAGCTGATCTTAAATACTATTCTTAGTTTCCTCTCTACTCTGTATGAGTAACAGAAAAAATGTGAACAATTTTAAACTCACTTGAAATGGTTTAAGTTGGGAGGTAATTTAAAATTATTCCTAAGTAGAAATTTTATTAAAGGTTAATTACCCAGCTAAATTTAGGGCTAAAAGTTGCAGACTTTGTGCTCATGAATTAACATATTCATCAGAGAGAATCGTTTTTCTGTTAATTTTGATTAGCCAATTTCTTATTAATTATATGTAAGCACTCATTGGAATGGAACATTCAATTAGGTATCTCTGTGAATCTGAAGCATGTTCTTTCATTCCAGATGTTAGATCTTAAAATACTAAATTCTTTGACTAGTGCAGTGAGCTCTAGAGATAAATACTAAATCATTTTGTGACCATAGTGTACCTAGTAATCTGCAGTTAGTAAATGAATAAAAGTCATCATTTTATTCTTTTTAAAGAATTGTTCCTAAATCCGTGGATGTGTTACTTATAAGAAAAGTGAAATATGTGGCATACTTTCTTCTTACAAATAATACCTATGCATAAGTGGGTCTCCTAACGGATCTAGTAACTAGAATATCGTTTTTTGGCAGGTGGGGACATTGGGGGAATGTGTGTGTGTGTTAATTGAGTAACTCAACAGCACTATATTTATTATTATCCATCCTTACACAAAACCCCACATTTAATCAGGTAATACAGTCTCTCTTTGAGAGTACTAATATTTAATTGGAAAAGCCTGCTTAGCTTTCATCATGATGCTAGAGGAGAATCTTTAACTCCTTAGAAGGCATTCCCGCAGTTTACACAGATCAGAATGTTGATATTAAAAGCAGTGGTGTACCTCCCTCGCTGCTAAGTCAAAGCTGCTTTAGTGAACTTTTTAACTAGAAGACTAGTTTACCCGTATGTGGATCTGCTCACTGTACTGTCAATTTGTTTTCTGGCATGTGTTTTACAGTCCATTGCTAGCACTGAGAAATGTTCTGTTTTGTCTCTAGGAATGGGAAGCATGCCCAATCTGTCCATTCCTCATTCATTGCCTCCAGTTGCACCTATGACAACCCCCTTATCCTCTGCGACTTCAGGGACCACCCTTCCTCCCTTAATGATGCCTGCTCCCCTAGTGCCTTCCGTTAGCACATCATCACTACCAAATGGAACCGCTGGCCTCATTCAGCCTTTATCCATTCCTTATTCTTCTTCAAGTAAGTACTTCTAGCTAATGAGTGAGAAACTGTCAGAGAAAGAAACTGGTACATTTGTGTCCCAGTAAATATAGATTTCCTTCATACTTTGTGGTATTGTTTAGTGTGAACCTTTTTCTTTCTTCATTTCTTTCTTTCCTTTTGTTTTTTTTTTGTGTTTTTTTTTAGCATTGCCTCATACGTCATCTTACAGTCTCATGATGGGAGGACTCGGCAGCGGTGCTAGTTTACAGAAAGCCCAGTCTCTGATTGATTTAGGATCTAGTAGGTATGAAGGTTTAAAACCTCCAACTTTTTATGCTTTCAATAAGGACTGTCTACAGATGACTTTTTTTTTTGCAAGCTCTGAGCTTATCCAGGTTTTACTTTATAATGGCCAAATGTAAAATGGGTAAGGTAAATTTATTACTTATAACTCACATAAAATAAATTTTTATTTTTGGAATTAGTAAATGCTTGAAAAAATGTTTCACATAAACTAAAAATGTTCTGCTATGTTTTTAATCAGTCAAGCTTTTGTCCAGAATAATGTACTTTTTGTATATGTTTCTCAACAAGTCTCATAATTATGGTATATTATTCATTTTTTCTTGAGCAAATTCTGCTGATTGAATATCTTTTAAATTTTAGAAAACACAAGAGCTTCAGTGTTCATTCATCATGCCTCATGTAAATCATAATAATACTCTTCAAAGCAATGTACCGAGAGTGTTAGCTTTAACCCAGAAGAAGAGTATTGGTATCCCAGCTTAGATACTCATTGAATGTGTGACCTTGTTTTTCACAACATCACTGAGCCATAGTTTGCCCATCGAAAAGGTAGGGACAGTAATACCTTTTAAGTTTGTCAGGGAGATTAGAAATAGTATTCGTAAAGGCCCTAGCACAATACAGAAGCTGACACATAGCAGGTTCTTGGTATACGGTAGTTCTGTGCTTCATGTGGTATTTGCTTTCCTAATAATGAGGTTAAATTATTTAAATTTTTAAAACATCAAACACAAAAGCATTTACTTTGTACTATAGAAGGTATGATTCTTAATGTCTCTGCCTTATAAGGTTTAACTAAATGTATTTTATTTAGTAACATAAAATTTTTAAATAAATTTTGTTATAGCTCAACTTCCTCAACTGCTTCACTATCAGGGAACTCGCCCAAGACCGGGACCTCAGAGTGGGCAGTTCCTCAGCCTTCAAGATTAAAATATCGGCAAAAATTTAATAGTCTTGACAAAAGCATGAGTGGATACCTCTCAGGTAGGTGGCATTCAGTGCTTAAGAATGTGAGAGAGTTAAAGTTTTTTATATGAATTTCTACTGAAGAACTTTTGAGTTTGTACTTTGTAGCTCATCCAAATTTTTAATATCCAAAAAATTTAGCAGGCATTTGATAAATACAAATATTTTAAGTTGTTTGGGAGTTCAAAGATGGACAGAACTTGGTTGATTTCTTCAAAGTTCTTACAGTGAAGTTGAACACATAGCTAGACACCCAAGTTTTGGGTGTCTTTTTGAGAAGATTAAGCCTCACCCTCCAGTGCAGTGAAAGGAGAATCTCCTATAACAAGGACCAGTATTTGCGACTTAGCCTCAGCTTTTTCCCTGTGGGTCCCCTTCCTAATTGGGTCTTTCTGTGCTTACCCTTACTAAAACCTCTGTGAGCATTGTCTACCCTTTAATGTTCCAACCTAGATGTGCCCATAGACTTGACCTCAGGTCCCTACAGAACATTTGAGTCCATGCTAGAACATTATCCAAACTTTTCTAATAAGGATAGTGGAGGGGATGTAAACAGAGGGTATTAGGCAAGTAGAGTTCCCATCTTCTAACTTTCCCCCCTCTTTTTACTCAGCAACTAATTTACAGTTTAGACAGAGTAATAAAATAAGTATTTTAAAATAATAGAGCTTTAAAGTGCTTAGGGAACATAGAATGGGAGATGCTAATACTAAAGAGATTAGATAAAACATCTTATAGGAAGGGAGCATTTCAGCTCCAACGTGAAAGGAAGAGTTAAGGTTTGGACACATAGAGATTAAAGGTGATAGCATTTGAGGGTGACAGAGAAAAAAATCTTAAGAGCACAAAGTACATGGTATGTTTGGAGAATTTGAAAAGTAGTCTATGGAATAGGAGTATGGGGGTCTCTTAATTGTGCAGTGGGGCAAGGGAGCAAGAAGGCCTTGGAATTGATTGGACAAGCAAAACTGTACAATGTTTTCTACATAACTATGTGATAAAAACTTAAATAAAAGGTAGGGGGTGATCGGTCCTGAGGCTAGGCTGCTCCTTTCTATACACTTAGCACTGCCTACCGCGCTTGTGTCTAAGGTCGTGTATGTCAAAGCCACTAGAAACTGAAGGGGAAAAAAGTGGGCAAAGGAATTACACACACAAAATTCAGGATGGTAGTTCCCTCTCCTGGAGGAGGCCTGGAGAAAAAGTCGTGGAGCATAGCTTCAAAGCATTTAGTAATGATCTAGTGTTAAGTTTGGGTGGTAGGTTCAGGCGTGTCTTTATATCATAACTTAAAATTCGCTATTTTATACGTATCAAATAGTACATAATAACTATAATTTTCTGTAATTTTATCAAATTACTTGAAATAAGATATACTATATTTTTAAGTCACTTTTTTTTTTAAAACATTTTAACTTCTCTGAAATTAGGGTGGTGTCTCAGCACTGTGTCATGGTTTTGTTGGCCGTGTTTTATTTTTCTTAGTGTTACATAAAATAATGATGTGTCTTGGGGCGCCTGGGTGGCACAGCGGTTAAGCGTCTGCCTTCGGCTCAGGGTGTGATCCCGGAGTTATGGGATCGAGCCCCACGTCAGGCTCCTCCGCTATAAGCCTGCTTCTTCCTCTCCCACTCCCCCTGCTTGTGTT
The DNA here is from genome assembly GCF_002007445.2 of Ailuropoda melanoleuca. Classification (NCBI taxonomy): domain Eukaryota; kingdom Metazoa; phylum Chordata; class Mammalia; order Carnivora; family Ursidae; genus Ailuropoda; species Ailuropoda melanoleuca. The sequence goes on from NC_048221.1 coordinate 125,759,575, forward strand.
CCCTCTCTCGCTGGCTGTCTCTATCTCTGTCAAATAAATAAATAAAATCTATAAAAAAAAATAATGATGTGTCTTATAATTGATGGCATCTTAGAGTCTGTGAAATATGCTGTTCAACACACTTAAGATTCATGAAAAGTCACAGTTCCCATTTTTTGAAAAACTGAACTTCGGGCCCTTATATTTTGCATTAAAAAGTGAAATAAAAAGTAGACTAAAAAGACATGTACAAAAATGTTCATAGCAGCTTCATTCAAAATATCCAAAAAAGAAACAGCCTAAATGTCTATCAGCAGGGGAATGAATAAACATATTGTGGTGTCTTTCTGTAACACAACACTTCACAGCAAAAAGATGAATAAATTCCTGATACATAACAACGTGGATAACGTATTGAATGAAAGAGGCCTGGCCCAAAGGGTCCACACTATTTAATATATTTATATGAAGCTGAGGAACCAGAAACCTGATTGATGGTGATAGAAATTAGAATATTCTCATTACTCTGTTGGGAAGGGACCATGCACTAACCTGCTGAGGTTCTAAAAACATTCCGTATCTTGATCAGGATGTTGGTTGCATGTGTACATACCTATGTAAAAACTCGTCAAGCAGTACACTTTAGATTAGTACACTTTATGTATGTACTAAAAAAGTACAGTATAAACAAAGGTGGAATGTGAAGGTCAATGGAAAGTCAAATATGAAGAATTAGTCCCCTAATGTTACTTTATTTGTATATGGCACATAGTATGAAGTTCGTGTATTGACTTATTCTCAGAGAATGTTATTCTGAAACATACAAGAGTAAAGCTATATATTCATAGTTAAGGGAAAGATTTAAAAAAAAAATAGTTGTTTCTTATGTCTTGAAACTGAACATGAGCCCCAGGTGTATGAGGATGGGACTGACCTAGATTTACTTGTTATGCTTTGTTCGATGAGTGTAGCATTCAGTGGTCTAATTTTCTTCCTCTTCTCCTTCTTCCCTTCCCCCTAAACTCTTGTGATTTATATAGATTAATTCATTGACTTGTAGTTTCTGAGTCACATATCTTGTGGGCACTCTGTGACGCACTGGAATGCACAGAGAGGGGAAGATATGGTCCATATTTTTGAGGAATCCATAATATGTAGGTCACATAATCATAATATTTGATTAGTGGTTTAAAAGTGCTGTGATTGGGGTGCCTGGATGGCTCAGCTGGTTAAGCATCTAAATTTTTATTTCAGCTCAGGTCATGATCTTGGGGTCATGAGATTGAGCCCCCCGTCGGGCTCCATGCTCAGCACAGAGTCTGCTTGTCCCTCTCCCTGTGCTCCTCCCCCTGCTCGCTTGCTTACTTTCTCTCTCAAATAAATACATAAAATCTTTTTAAAAAAATGAATAAAAAATAAAAGTGCTGTGATTACTATAGATGAGAAAGCGACCAAGGCTGAGAATATGAGAGTTTCATAGAAAAGATGACATCTGAGCTGGATCTTATAGGATGAGTAGTCCACCAGGTAGAGAAGGAGGGAGTAACATTATAGGCACAGGAAATAGGATATCCAAAGGATTGGTAGACCAACAGTGTAGACGTTGAAGTTAGCTTTTCCTAGTAGAGTACTCTGTTGGCTCTCTATAGCCCTCTGTATAATTTACACCTTGCACATATTTAAGCCTTCCACCAGTAGGCTTTTAACCATTTACATTCCTTCCTTCCTCCTGTTTGCTCTGTTGCCTAATACCAAGGGATCTACTTTCAGTTTTCTTTGACCAAGAGCTGAACATTAGTTACTAGACCTTTTTTTCAGGTTTGAAATAACCTTCCATTTCTCTTTATTAGAAGAGTCCTCCTTTTAACACAAAGACCTCCTCAAATCTCACGTATGTGAAATCTACTGAGGACTAATTATTTGGGAGACGGTATGAGCTATTTCCAGTGTTTTTTCCTTATGTGGTTTCTATTAAATGACCAGATTTTTTTAAGACTGAAAAAGATTTTAAAGTTATATAATATAAACATCCAACTGCATGTTATAATTTATGGTGTATTTGTTCCATGTAGTATTTATAACTTTGATTACCCAGACCTCATGTTCCAAGCTCAGTGAAACAGTGGGTTAGAGAATTCATGCTGGCTCTGTAGTGGCAGCTGTTGCTGAGGAAAAGTTGGTGGACGTACTCTTTCCTGGCAGAGTTGTTTGGGTGTTTCTTGACTCAGGCTGAACCCTGAGGGCCGGACTTTCCAGTATTCATGGCTCAGTCGTCACCTGGGAGTGGGAGGTGGGACATCTGCATTACTGACTGGGAGACCTGCCCTAGAGAAGCCATGTCATTTTATCCATGGTCAGAAAGCCACACACTTGCCCACCAGGAGTGAATGCTCCTGTGAATCAGACAGGGACTTTCTGTTCTGAATGGATTCTTGGGATTTCTGTGTGACCATTATCCTGGCATGAAAATGCAGGTCAGGAAGCCTGTTACAGAAACATATTTTGGTCGCTGAGGGAGAGAAAGGAAGTTGGAACAGTTCATTACAGATTGTAAGCATTTAGTGAATGCTGTTATTACTCTCAGACCCTATCCCAAAAGTCCCCACTGCACCTTAGAGAACTTTGGATTACAACTGTATTCATCACTTTAGCAAATATTTATTAAGCATTTATGTACCTGGTACTGGGTACAAAATGTTAGTGAATAAGGCAGTCAAGGTTTTTCTCCATAGGACCTAGTATGACAGTGGAAACAGACAATAAGCAGGTAAATGTTACAATACAGATTGTGATACAAGCTATGAAGGAAACAAGCAGGAAGTATATTGGACCATAGGGTGGAGAGAGAAGGTATTTCTGAGAAGGTGACATTAATTTGGGACTTTTAGGGTGGGAAGGACCCAGGCATGCAGTGATGTTGAATTGTAGAACTTGATGTTGGATGTGAGTGTATATGAGGAAGGGATCAAGGGTGACTTTCTGCTTTCTGGCTTGAGCCCCTAGAGGGGCAGTGATGCCGCCCAGAGTGGGGGGAAGGCTGAAGGTAAATGATTTGGGTGAAGGCTATGAATGGGGACTGAGAGAGAGTCATTTTGTACGTATCTGGTTTGAGATCCCTGTGAAATGCCAGTTGTATATAGAAGTCTAAACCTAGAGCAGAGATTTGGGCTGGGGCATACATTTGCAAATTATCTAGGTGCTATTTAAAGTCACAGAAATGAATGTGAACACACAGAACAGAGTGCCCAGGACAGAGCCTTGGGGAATGCCAGCATTTACAGGTCATTTGGAAGAGAGAGAATAGAAACAGAGGAAAGATCAGAGAGAGATGAGAAAGTCTGAAGACGCTAAGAAAGCAGTGCTTAGAGGTGCATAGGGAGCACGAGGAGGCCCCAGAGCTCGGCTTCCAGTACTTTCTGTGCCAGCACTTGGTCCTTTGTGTTGGTCAGTGGTATACATTGTTACTTTCTGAAAGGACACGGGGGAACACTTGAGTTACTAATTCTTGATTTTAAATTCCTTGGGGCAAGGGCTGTGTTTTGATTACTACTGAATGCTCAGCACCTGGCACGTGGTAAAACCTTTTTGATGTTAAAAGTTCCCAGGGTAGCAGCAGTAGTATTTTATGGAATACAGTTATTTGGGTTTGCATGACTTTAAAGAGGCTAAAGAATTTTCTTTTTTTTTTTTTTTTTCTGGTTTTCCCCCACTCAATCAGGTTTTCAAGCTAGAAATGCCCTTCTTCAGTCAAATCTTTCTCAAACTCAGCTAGCTACTATTTGGTGAGTTTGTCCATTATGATTTTTAACTATACATCCTCTATTGTAAGAAAAATACTGTTTCTGTAAGTTTGTGACTGAAAGATGTTCCATAAAAGCAGCCATTTGAAGGATAATGCAACCTTGAAAGCCAATAAAATTGTACAAATTGTTATTCTTGACAATGTAGTATTTAATTATTTTGCAAGTAAAACTAGTTTGCCTTTTCATAATGGCATCTATGGAGAATTAGGGAATATCTCATTTTTAATTTAGAGCCAAATGTGATTTGATAGGTGAATTATCCATGAAGTAAGACAAGCTACCTTTTCAGAAGGAATGTTTCCTTTTCTGTTTCAAAGTTTCTCCCCTCTCTTGTGTGATAGGACAGTGAAGGGTAAAAACAGGCTCACTTTTCCATATATATTTACATTTCAGTAAAATATGTTAACCCAACTGTTTTACTGTCGTTATTCTTGTTTTGAAATTAAATATTGAACTCTTTTGAAAATACTTTAAGTAGACTTTGTTTATAAGCTGTGAACGTACACATTTGCTTTAGGACCCTGGCTGACATTGATGGTGACGGGCAGCTGAAAGCTGAAGAGTTCATCCTTGCTATGCACCTCACTGACATGGCCAAAGCTGGACAGCCGTTGCCACTGACGTTGCCTCCTGAGCTTGTCCCTCCATCTTTCAGGTGGGCGCCTCCTGAAGTGAAGAGGTGTGGTTTTGATTCCTGCGCAGACATGATTATTACATTGCGATCTCCTGAGGCCTCTGCTGTAGTTTAGTGGGAAGTTAAACATTGACATTGCCATTTTATTTTGGTATTTAATGAGTTACACCAGGAAGGTATAGAAATAGGTGCGTTTCCACCATATTATAGATAAGGAAACCAACAGCTACAGAGGTTAAGAATACACTTGCTCACGGACAGCAGTCAGCTAAACCGTGATGTGAATCCAGATCTCTCTGGCTAGACAGTCCATATGCTGCTATACATTGTAACTCTAGACCATATTGCATTCTAAATGTCTTTAATACTGCATTCTGAATATTAAATGGCTGTAGTCATTGGTAGTATAGCTCTATATACAGTCTAGAAATTCCCAGACTGCGTGATGCTAAATTCATTTGTTGTCTGCTTTTCTTAGAGGAGGAAAGCAAATTGACTCTGTTAATGGAACTCTGCCTTCCTATCAGAAAATTCAAGAAGAGGAACCTCAGAAAAAATTACCAGGTAACGTTGGAGTGTCTACATTGTATATTGACAGTGTGTTCTCTTAAATTTTACCTTGAGATGTAAACGAGTATTTAGAATCATTACATTCTTATTATTTTATATGCTATAAGAGAAAACTTTTCGACAAATGGGTTGGATTTTGACAGCAGTAAAATAAGATAGTAAAAAATTAGAAGTGTATTTAGGAAGAAGAGACTGTGTATTTGGCAAGAGTCTGACATCGTAATTAAAATGTTTCTCCCACTTTAGGAAAAATCACTGCGGCAAGCTTTGCGATGAAATCTTTAGCTATAAAGAAAAGTTTGAATATTGGTTGAAAAAGTACATATGTAGATGTTTTAAAGTATTAAAAAGTCAATGAACTCTATCAAATAAAGCAAGTATGTGCCATGTAGCTTTGTTTGTCCTTGAAGAAAATGCTGAGAAAAAAGTTGGAAAGTATTTTTATTGGCAGGAATAGTAAAATTATTTCTCTCTCTCAGATGGATTCAAACTTAGAAATTTGTTTTCCAAAAATGAATACTCTTAGACAAAAGTAAATACTTTACTATTTACATTTGAGTTAAAATTACCCTTAGGGGAAATACCCACAGAGTAACAGCACTCAAATGATCACAAGGCATGAGGGTGTTGAAACTGGAATCCACGTTCTTGGGCTTTTCATGTGAGAGCACTTATAATATACTTTATTTAGTTACTTTTGAGGACAAGCGGAAGGCCAACTACGAGCGAGGGAACGTGGAACTGGAGAAGCGACGCCAGGCACTGATGGAGCAGCAGCAGAGAGAGGCCGAACGAAAAGCCCAGAAAGAAAAGGAAGAGTGGGAGCGCAAACAGAGAGAATTACAGGAGCAAGAATGGAAGAAACAACTTGAATTAGAAAAACGCTTGGAGAAGCAGAGGGAATTGGAGAGACAGCGGGAGGAAGAAAGGAGAAAAGAGATAGAAAGACGAGAGGTTGTTTTTAAGTTATTTTGTTTCCTCAGAAAACGATTATATTTAATAAGTGGCTTCATTCCATTTGATTTAAAAATGGGTATTTTTGTTGTGCCTCTTTCTCTGCATCATTCGTTCTTACTTATTATGCTCTCCAACTCTGACCCTTCCTTCCCTTGTGGAGGGGAAGAGGGCCCTTGGTTGGGAAGAGTTTTCAGGGCCGGAAGCAGGTAGAAAAGGCATGTCTGCAGGTGATAAGTCATTCAAAGGAGGCCTGATTGCAAAGCTGAGTTGAGTGAGGAGCTGAGGTTGGTGAGCCAGAGGAAGGAGCCCATCCAGGCAGGGCATGAACAAAAGTAAGCTTAGCATCCAGAGTAAGAGGCCACGAAGTTGGAGCAGAAAGCGGAGACGGGAGTTGAAGGTCTGGAGGGGAAGCATGAGGGTGGACTTGCACAGGTCCTTGGGATAAATACTATTGTGTGGTGTCCCTAGGAGGACTGGCTTTGTTTTAAGGGGCTTAGGATGGAGCACAGAAATCATAATGACGCTGAAGTAATGTCAGGAGAAGGGGTTTTTCTTCCCTGATACCAGAATAAAAGTACAGTTATTCCTAGTAACATTTATATTTCTGAAATTGTCTTTTTGTTTAAGAAAAAAGTAACTACAGGCAAAAAGGTGGTCCCATGAAGCAATCAGAAAGTCCGATGGGTGATGCTGCTTTGTGGATGTCTGTAGGTTAGGCCTACTGATACAACTGGATTTGCCCAGTTTCCTAACTTAGGCCCTGAAGCCCACTAAGTGCTAAATGCTGCCTCACCTTTATCTTTCTCATCCCATCAGTTTTTGAGTGATGCAAAATTGTTCATTTAAAAATTTAATGTAATTATTTTCAGGCAGCAAAACAGGAACTTGAAAGACAACGTCGTTTAGAATGGGAGAGGATTCGTCGACAGGAGCTTCTCAATCAAAGGAATAGAGAGCAGGAAGAAATTGTCAGATTAAACTCTAAAAAGAAGAGTCTTCATCTCGACTTGGAAGCACTGGTATGGCTGAAGTTTAAGTGAAATTTCTCTGAATGATGCTAGAGTTACCTGTTGAAAAGTGTCCTTGTTTTTTATTTTTTCTTAAGATTTTATTTACTTATTAGAGAGTGTGCGTGAGAGAGAGCGAGTGTGCGCACTCAAGCTCAAGTGGGGGGGAGGGGCAGAGGGAGAAGCAGGCTTCCTGCTCAGCAGGAACCCCAACAACGCGGGGCTCCATCCCAGGACCGGGGGATCATGACCAGAGCTGAATGCAGGTGCTTAACCTACTGAGCCACCCAGGCGCTCCTGTAATTGTTTTTTAACCCTATCTCATGAATACAGTATGTTTTCATGTGATTAAATAGTCATGTTTTCATGTGTGCTTCTTAGTCTGGACAATATAGTTTACCAGACTGACTCAGAATGCTGAGAGTTACGTTGTGGTCTCAGTTGAGAAGCTGACAAACTGGGGCGCCTGGGTGGCTCAGTTGTTAAGTGTCTGCCTTTGGCTCAGGGCGTGATCCCAGGGTCCTGGGATCGAGTCCCGCATCAGGCTCCCTGTTCTGCTGGGAGCCGCCTTCTTCCTCTCCCACTCCCCCTGCTTGTGTTCCCTCTCTTGCTGGCTGTCTCTCTCTCTGTCAAATAAATAAAAATCTTTAAGAAAAAAAGAAAAGCTGACAAACTACGTATTCCTGGGCAAGACATTTCCCTTCTCTGTGTTTTGCGTTGCCCATCTGTAAAATAAAGAGTTGTACTAGTTCGGTAATTTTTTTTTTTTTTTTTTTTTTTTAGTTTAGTAATTTTCAGTTTTGAAATTGGTGTCTAGAAGATGGTCTGTAGAGGGATGACCAGCAGTGGGGGCGGATGCCAAAGCAGCAGAGCAGTGCTCCCTTCTCCCCAGCACTTCCCATGACTCAACGATAGACAAGCTCCGCAATTACCTGCTTTGCTTTTCTTAGAGTTTTAACTAGATTTCTTTGGAAAAAAAGGATTCTGCTAGAAAGAAAAAATGATTTGAAACTCCCGATCTAAATGGTCTCTTAGGATTCCTTCCAGTTCTCCAGGACTATGGTTCTTCACTAATATTGGCCAGTATGCTTACCAGTTTTTACACTTCAGATGTCAGAGAGTCAAGTTGTTTAAAAGACTTTGTTGTAAAGACAAGGTGAGAAAATAGGGTGTAGGGAAGGCATTCTATTCTGCTACAACCCTAGATTCCATAAGCCTGACCCGATAGTATAATAGGGTTTTGCAAAAATACACGTGTAGCCATGTTGTAGAGCCAAACTTAGATCTTCTTTAATTAGAGTCTAACATTTTATTTGGTTGATGACTCGAAATTAAAGTTTTTAAAAATCACAACATTTGTAGTCATAAAGGTACTATTTTATGCCTTCAAATGGATAGGAAAACATACCACAATTAATATTCATGCTGTAGTACCACAAAACAGGCCTAAAAATCTTTAACTTCTTTGTGTAGTTATTTGGATTGCTGTCTGACTATATTTTTCCTTAAAAGTATAATAAGAGGGAACTTTAAGATTGATTGTGTCCCCTGAGAACCTGGATTGCATACCAAGCAGTAGCGCACATTAATATGCAGCGTCTGGAAGGTCCAGGCCTATACGTGCTGAAGACGGGGACATGAATGCTAGGGTGGACATAGCTTATTCCTTTTAGCATGTGTTTCTCAAATACAAAACATACTTTTCAGTAAAAACTTTATCAGTGATTTTTAAGCTTCATTTCTCCTCCTTGCCTTGCTGTATTAGTCGGCTGGGGCTTCCATAACAAAATACCACAGGCTGGGTAGCTTAAACAACAGAAATTAATTTTCTCACAGTTCTGGAGTCTGGAGACCAAGATCAAGATGTCGGCAGGTTTGGTTACTTCTGAGACCTTTCTCCTTGGCTTGCAGATGGCTGCCCTCTTGCTGTTCCCTTACATGGTCCCTCCTCTGCCTGTGCATCTCTGGTGTCTGTTTTGTATCCAAATTTTCTCATGTCATAAGTCAGGTGATATTAGGGCCCATCCATATGACCTTATTTAACCTTATGATCTCTTCAAAGACCCTAGCTCCAAATACAGTCGCATTCTGAGGTCCTGGGGATTAGGACTTCAACATATAAATTTTGGGGGGATACATTTCAGCCCATAGCACCTCACCCTTCTCCTTAGCCTCCATTAAGAATCTCTGCTCGTTTGTTTTGTTTTGTTTTTTCCCCCTACTTCTCAGAAGAAGAGGAAAGGAATATTTGGTGTAGGAGAAGAGAATTGTGGCCAAAAAGGCCCTCTTGGTCCCTGTTTAATTAGAGGAAGTTAGATGGCAATGTGGAGGATAGAAATAGAAGCTTAGAGATGGTAATGCTGAAAGTCGCATGCAGATGTTTATTTCTCCTCATTATTCTTTGAGACTGTCTCTATTTTAATATTATAAATTAATGCCTAACTGCTGAATTCAGAAAAAATTCAGTGTGCTATGTTTGTGCTTGCTCATATTAACATCTGGGCTCTTATGCTCTGAGAATGGTATATTTCCTCCTAATAATAACTCTGTCTGGAGTTAACAGATACAACCTTAGAACACATTCCACTTAGTTTTATTTATTTATTTATTTTTAGGTAGGCTCCATGCCTAATGTGGGGCTCGAACTCAACGACCCCCAGATTAAGAGTCACATGTTCTACAGACTGAGCCAGCCTGGTGCACCCCCCCCACTTAGTTTTAGATATTTATCTAGACTGAGTATAAATGATAAATGACATTTAAAAGTTTAAATAAGAATATGATTCTCCTGATAGGAGCTTTTCCTATTAGCATTTTATGTTACCATATATTTATATGCTCTTCCTATAGAATGGCAAACATCAGCAGATCTCAGGCAGACTTCAAGATGTCCGACTCCGAAAACAAACTCAAAAGACTGAGCTGGAAGTTCTAGATAAGCAGTGTGACCTGGAAATTATGGAAATCAAGCAACTCCAGCAAGAACTTCAGGTTAGTCCTTTGCTGCCGAATTGTCCATAATGAGCAGTTGTTAATAATTCTTCCTCATAGAATAGTTTTCATTTTGGGGTGATGAACCCTTCTGGGTCTCTGATAGACTTCATTCCTAGAAGGATATAAAATATACACCATCTTGTATATAATATCAGGAAACTCACATGCCCCCTAAAGCTCTACTAGACATCTGGCTAAATTCTGCTGAATATTTGTACATAAATGGATGTTTATCACTTTGACTTTTAAGTCTTTAATAAATGTATAGATATACCTATACGTTAAACTAAGTTTATTGCTACTTTAGGAAATTTTGACTGAACATTATTCTTTGACAGTTGTAGCAAGAGTGTTGAATGTGTGTGTCCCTCAGGGACCTTGTAATCTTCTTTACCTGTGCGGTAGGGTCTAGCTCAGTTATCATGGTTTGCAGAATAGGGACTCTGGAAGCATTCTGCATCTTTAGAGTCCTCTTACCAAATTTCTGTTTCTGTATGGACTAGCAATTAATTAACAAAGTCGTCTTACTGTGTCATAGCTGGTGCAGACAGGGGCCAAATAACATTTCCTGTGTGATTTAAACCTGCTTCCTTAGATATTCCTGAGTTTTTAGTTTCTCTTTGATATTCATTCTGGGGTGTCATGACCTGCTTACAAATACCATTTAGTGCAGATAGCAAAGGCACCTCTCACCTTGTGCCTGCTGACATCCATCAGTACACTGAAAATTGTAAGACTTCTAGACACACCCCATTAACAAAGACTTTCTTCACCACCTTTTCTCCAGCCAGTCATTCATAAATGGATTTATGTTTAAATATTTGTATTTTAAATCATGCATAATTCCATTCTAATTTATTCATAAATCGTAAGCAGTTTATAGCAATGTGTTATTCCCATACTAAGTTTTAAGAGTGATTAAATCATGTTTTTAAGTTTTAAAAAAATTCTCAGACAACATAACAGAATTTTAATCAGGCGCTACTTTTTTTTTAAATAAGGATTATCAAAATAAGCTTATCTATTTGGTACCTGAGAAGCAATTATTAAATGAAAGAATTAAGAACATGCAACTCGGTAACACACCTGGTAAGTCTCTAAGGTTTGTTTTACCCCTTTTGTTCTCTGAATGACTGTACCAGTCATACTCTGTTACTTGTTAAAATAGCATTATTCTCTTATACATAGCATTTCTTGTCTGTAGTTAAAAATTTCAAGAAAATGTGAAAAAATCACAGATGTTGGAGCATTTTTAGCGATAAAAAGTAAATAAAAATGAAATAAGTAGTCATTGCGGTATGCCTTCCTATCTTGATTACATTTTATTTATATGTTTCAAATATCAATCAAATAAAATGTTAGACTACAATTAAATCAGATCTAGGTTTGGCTCTAACACAAGACTGTACGTGCATTTTGGCAAAATACTACACTAATGGTAAAGAATGGTTCAGGAGATTTTACCATGGGACCACACCTGTGAGATTCTGCGTGCTAGTGTAGAGGAGTGTTAGGCCTAAGCAGAATGGAATGCCCTTCCCAGACGTTTCATATCGCCTGATTCATATAAAGACTTTTACTAGTTTGGCCTTCTGACACCTTTGGAACAAAATAGTCCAGATAATTTGTGAAATGTAACATTTTTCTTGTCCAAGTCCCAACCAGGATACTGAAAAAAAGATCTCCATGTTGGCTAGCATGCCAGTAACAGCACAAGAGAAGAAAGGTTTACTTAGAGAAAAGTAAATCTGCAAATACCATGTTAGAAGTAACTGAAGTATCCTAAATGTCTCCCTTTGAGTATCTGTCAGTCTTTCCATTCCAGGGCTCTTTATTGTACTTCTGGCTCTTTAGGAAGTCCAGTAAACAACATCCGTCATCTTTGCCCAAGTTCTGAACAAATAGAGAAATAAGGCAAAGGAGTGAGACATATTAGAGACCAAAATATTGCTTCATTTTTGGTAAAGCTGATATTGGACAGCCTGGCTTACCTGTGAGTGGGATAGCCATCCCTGTAACAACTAGGTGTATGACAAAGTAGAACAGGTTTCCTGTGGGCAGTTTAGTCTCAAGAACACAGGGATTGGAAGAGTCTAGGCTATGTATGCCCAGGTCCTTATCTTGAGCTCACCAGTTACTGAAGGGGTAGAAAGAAGCCGAGAATGGGGTCCTAATGAAGGGCCCTTTATGTGGAAGAAACACCAGGAATAGAGAATTTACTTTTGTAAACTGTTCCTGCTATGTCTCCCACCGAAACAGTCCGTCCAGACCATCTTCCTTGCACATAATTGTTTCCTTGGCTGTTCAAAGTGTATCAACCCCCACCTCACCCCTCCACAGGCATTCCAGAGGCAGAATGAGCCAGCCCTCCTGATGTGCGCAATCACAGAAAGCAGAGCATCACTCTCGTTGTTTTAGTATTTGGATTGTGAATGGAATGTAGAATATGTCTTATTGGGGACCTGGTAGAGCTAGTCTTTCTTATAGAATGTGATCCAAATCACCTGTTATTATAGTTATCAGTTCAAAATAGGAAGCTTTTGTTTGCAGTTTGCAAAGTACCCTGTATCCCTTAGATTCCTCTCTGCATCTCTGTTGCCACTGAAGATTACCAACCATGTGCCAAGCACCGTGCTAGGCAGTTTTCATGCACTGTGTCCTTTAATCTTTACAACAGCCCAGTGAAGTAGGTATTGTTATTCCCATTGTGCAGCTCAGCAAAACTGAGGCTCAGAGAGATTAAGTAGTTGCTCAGGGTGGTGCAATAGTCATTCTCAAATTCTTGTCTGAGTCCGAAGCCCACCGTGCCACCACATTGCCTCTCTTGATTTTCAGTTACCTAACATGAGGCTCATAGATATGCTCTATTCAGATTCAGTATTGAAACATCCATTATTCATCATGCTCATTTTGAAGAGTACTAGGAATGTAAATTAACTGAATTTTTCCACATTGCTTGTCTCCCAACTGAGCTAGACTCTGAACTACTTGAGGCTAGGACCCATGACTTGTCCTTCTTTTTCCCCTGCTGTTGAACATAGTATAGTGCCTTGCACATAGCATATGTGTAATTTCTTGAGAAAATATTTGTTGAAACACTGGAAAGCCGCTAGAGAATTAGAATTTAGCAGGATGTCTGGATAAAAAGTGAGCATGTAAAAATCAGTAACTTTTACTACATATCAAAAGTACCTAATTAGGAAATATCTTGAACAAAGGTCTCATTTACATTAGCATTCTCATTACTATGTATGTAGAAATGTGTAACTATAAAATTATACTGATAGATATGAAAGATTCCTGGATAAGTAGGTACATGTTATGTTCCTGAATGATTTGCTCAGCATTGTAAAGATGTCGTTCTCTACTGCTTCATCCTATACATTCAGTTCCATTCAGGTTTCTTTAAATGAAACATGGCAACATAATTCACAGATTCACCCAAAAGAGAAAACATGCAAGATTAGGCAAGATTCAAAAAACAATAACATTGGTGGGGGGAAAGACACTAGCTCTACCAGGTATCAAAACATGTTAGGACCCCTGAAACAAATAAAACATTATATGTTAATTGGTTGAGTTTAAATTTAAAAAAATTTTTTTTGAAAACATGTTAGGAAAGTTCTAGTCCCTGAAGTAGTATATTATTGATCAGAAGGAAGACATAGAACAGTGGAACTGAATAGAGCGTCTAGAAACAAGCCTGTATATATATATGACAATTTAGGATATGATAAAGTTGACATTTAACACTGGTGGGGAAAGGATGGGCTTTCAGTAATCACTCTTACTTCAAAAAGTGATCTGGGGGACAGTTGACTGTCTGAAATGGAGGTGAGGAAACTCTTTACCTCACTCGGTACAGAAATAAATTCTAGGTAAACTTAAGAGGATTAACATAAAAAGTACCTCTAGAAGTACAGTAGAGCAAATAAACATGACGAGGAGCTGGTTCTTTGAGAGAATCAATAAAATTGATAGACCACTGGCCAAAACTTATCCAAAAACAAAGAGAAAGGACCGAGATTATTAAAATTATGAGTGAAAAGGGAGAGGTCACGACCAACAACATTGAAATTGGAAGGATTATTAGAAACTTTTATCAACAGCTATATGCCAAAAAACTAAGCAATCTGGAAGAGATGGAGGCCTTCCTGGAAACCTATAAACTACCAAGACTGAAACAGGAAGAAATAGATTTCTTAAATAGGCCAATTAACTATGAAGAAATTGAGTCAGTGATAAACAACCTTCCAAATAATAAAACTCCAGGCCCAGACGGTTTTCCTGGGGAATTCTACCAAACATTCAAAGAAGAAATAATACCTATTCTCCTAAAGCTATTTCAAAAAATAGAAACAGAAGGAAAGCTACCAAACTCATTCTATGAGGCTAATATTACCTTGATCCCCAAACCAGGCAAAGACCCCCTCAAAAAGGAGAATTACAGACCGATTTCTCTAATGAATATGGATGCCAAAATCCTCAACAAGATCCTTGCTAATAGAATCCAACAGTACATTAAAAGGATTATCCATCATGACCAAGTGGGATTCATACCTGGGATGCAAGCATGGTTCAACACTCGCAAATCAATCAATGTGATACATCATATCAACAAGAAAAGACTCAAGAACCATATGATCCTCTCAATTGATGCAGAAAAAGCATTTGACAAAATACAGCATCCTTTCCTGATTAAAACCCTTCAGAGTGTAGGAATAGAGGGTACATTTCTCAATCTCATAAAAGCCATCTATGAAAAGCCTACTGCAAGCATTATTCTCAATGGGGAAAAGCTGGAAGCCTTTCCCTTAAGATCAGGAACACGACAAGGATGCCCACTCTCGCCACTATTATTCAACATAGTACTAGAAGTCCTTGCAACAGCAATCAGAAGACAAAAAGGGATCAAAGGTATCCAAATCGGCAAAGAAGAAGTCAAACTGTCTCTCTTTGCAGATGACATGATACTCTATATGGAAAACCCAAAGGAATCCACTCCCAAACTATTAGAAGTTATAGAACAATTCAGTAAGGTGGCAGGATACAAAATCAATGCCCAGAAATCAGTTGCATTTCTATACACGAATAACGAGACTGAAGAAAGAGAAATTAGGGAATCCATCCCATTTACAATAACACCAAAAACCATACGTTACCTTGGAATTAACTTAACCAGAGACGTAAAGGACCTATATCCTAGAAACTATAGATCACTTTTGAAAGATATTGAGGAAGACATAAAAAGATGGAAAAATATTCCATGCTCATGGATTGGAAGAATTAACATAGTTAAAATGTCCATACTACCCAGAGCAATCTACACTTTCAATGCTATCCCGATCAAAATACCGAGGACATTTTTCAAAGAACTGGAACAAATAGTCCTTAAATTTGTATGGAAACAGAAAAGGCCCAGAATCTCCAAGGAACTGTTGAAAAGGAAAAACAAAGCTGGGGGCATCACAATGCCGGATTTCGAGCTGTACTACAAAGCTGTGATCACAAAGACAGCATGGTACTGGCACAAAAACAGACACATCGACCAATGGAACAGAATAGAGAACCCAGAAATGGACCCTCGGCTCTTTGGGCAACTAATCTTTGATAAAGCAGGAAAAAACATCCGGTGGAAAAAAGACAGTCTCTTCAATAAATGGTGCTGGGAAAATTGGACAGCTACATGCAAAAGAATGAAACTTGACCACTCTCTCACACCATACACAAAAATAAACTCCAAATGGATGAAAGACCTCAATGTGAGACAGGAATCCATCAAAATTCTAGAGGAGAACATAGGCAACAACTTCTATGACATCGGCCAGAGCAACCTTTTTCACGACACATCGCCAAAGGCAAGAGAAATAAAAGATAAAATGAACTTATGGGACTTTATCAGGATAAAGAGCTTCTGCACAGCCAAGGAAACAGTCAAAAAAACTAAGAGACAGCCCACGGAATGGGAGAATATATTTGCAAAGGACACCACAGATAAAGGACTGGTATCCAAGATCTACAAAGAACTTCTCAAACTCAATACACGAGAAACAAATAAACAAATCATAAAATGGGCAGAAGATATGAACAGACACTTTTCCAATGAAGACATACAAATGGCTAACAGACACATGAAAAAATGTTCAAAATCATTAGCCATCAGGGAAATTCAAATCAAAACCACACTGAGATACCACCTTACGCCAGTTAGAATGGCAAAGATAGACAAGGCAAGAAACAACAATTGTTGGAGAGGATGTGGAGAAAGGGGATCCCTCCTACATTGTTGGTGGGAATGCAAGTTGGTACAGCCACTCTGGAAAACAGTGTGGAGGTCCCTTAAAAAGTTAAAAATTGAACTACCCTATGACCCAGCCATTGCACTACTGGGTGTTTACCCCAAAGATACAGACGTAGTAAAGAGAAGGGCCATATGCACCCCAATGTTCATAGCTGCGTTGTCCACAATAGCCAAATCATGGAAGGAGCCGAGATGCCCTTCAACAGATGACTGGATTAAGAAGCTGTGGTCCATATATACAATGGAATATTACTCAGCTATCAGAAAGAACGAATTCTCAACATTTGCTGCAACATGGACGGCACTGGAGGAGATAATGCTAAGTGAAATAAGTCAAGCAGAGAAAGACAATTATCATATGATTTCTCTCATCTATGGAACATAAGAACTAGGATGATCGGTAGGGGAAGAAAGGGATAAAGAAAAGGGGGGTAATCAGAAGGGGGAATGAAACATGAGAGACTATGGACTATGAGAAACAAACTGAAGACTTCAGAGGGGAGGGGGTGGGGGAATGGGATAGACTGGTGATGGGTAGTAAGGAGGGCACGTATTGCATGGTGCACTGGGTGTTATACGCAACTAATGAAGCATCAAACTTTACATCGGAATCCGGGGATGTACTGTATGGTGATTAACATAATATAATAAAAAAAATCATTAAAAAAAAGTACCTCTAGAAAAATTGTTATAAAAACAAAGTAAAATATTTCTATAATCTCAGCATCAAGAAAGTTTCTTCAAATAACACTGAGAGCTATGAAGGAAAATATTTAGATTTGATTATATAAAAATGAACTTTTTCATGATGAAAAACATCATAAACAGTACAGCATTGAAAATACAGTACAACAAGAATTTAGAGCTGCTGCAAATCAGAAATAAAGACAACCCAATAGGAAGAAAAAAGGCAGTGGATAGGGTGAGGCAATCCAGGAGGGTGGCAAATAAGCCTAGAATGGTGTTGATTTGGTTTCAGTTGTTTATCAAGGAAATACAAATTAAAATAACAATAAGTTTTCATTTTTTTGCCAATTAGAGAAAATGAAAAAAGATTGATAGTATCCAGTGTCGAGGAGGAGTACTTGCAGAAACAAGTACTTTGGTGTCATTTTATGTTAGTGTACCTTTTTGGAAAGACAGTTTGGCAGTTTCTGTCAAATTTAAAGTGTTCAAATCCTTTTACGTGGCAGTTTTTTCACCTCCTAGCCACGTAAAATACTTTAACGTGTGGTTTAAAATACAGGTACGAGGATATTTATTGCAGCATTTTTATGTAAATAGTAGAAAATTAGAAATCAACCTAATGGCAATCCAAACGAGAATAGTTAGGTAAATTATGAAATAGCCGTCATGTAGACTACCGTGGAGCAATCTTAAATTTATATGTCTTTTTTTCCCGGTGTTACTGAGATGTAATTGGCATACATCACTCTGTAAGTTTAAGGTGTACATGGTAGGAGTTTGACTTAGATATACTGTGAGAGTAAAAGTCAGCTACCAGTAGTGACAGAAGAATTTCTACCAAATGTAAACTATCTGATGTTTGTATTTCAGATTTAGGGATTGGTTTGCTTCATAAAAAATCATTGGAAAAGGAAGAATTATGCCAAAGACTTAAAGAACAATTAGACGCTCTTGAAAAAGAAACTGCATCTAAGCTATCTGAAATGGATTCATTTAACAATCAACTAAAGGTATTTATCTTCTATTATATTCATTTTTAGTTAGCTGCCTTCTTATCTTCCTCATTTTGATTTAGTGGAATGAGTAACGAAAGCTGTTATTGTTATATGTAGTATATTTGCATAATTTAACTTATAATTTGAGCTATACCAGGATTACAAGATTGCTTCTCATGTTCTCTGTAGATATTATAAACATTGTTGTATAATGAAACCAGTCATTTACCATGGTTTCCAGTTCTTGACTGTTTTTATTGGCATCTGTACATTTTAAGAGTAAGTGCCTTTGTCAGTATAGAAAATTGGATCTTAGCCAACATGACCTTAGGCAAAATTCTAAGATGGTAGATATGGAAAATTATTTAAAATAGTTCTAATGTAGAGGCTTTTATAACATACTAAATGCTTTTGTCTGTTTCTTTGTCATAATTAACCTTCGTGAAGTAATGCAATAATCAGTGAAATCCAAAGTGTAATCTGGCACTCTGAACTTCGCATGAAAGTTAAGTTCACGATTCATTATTTGCTGCAGTGGCAGAGCAGATGTCCAAAACATCTGTATGCTTACCATTCTGTGCAGTATTAGTTGTATACTGAAGCCACACCTGCAGAAGAAGTATTAAAAGGTAAAATCCAGACTGATGGCACATCATTCCAATTTGGGAATAGTCACAGCTATCCATCTATTCATGTGACTTTTGCTGACTTATTTAGAATAATATTATACCAACTATAGAGTGAACATTATAAAGAAAAGAGACCATGATGGCTTCAGTCACAGAGGGGAAATTTTAGGTGAATAATGTTAATACATTTTACATGAACATATATTCTGTAGAAAAAATTTTAAAGAAAACCCAATAATTTGTCATTGATGGACAGATAAGCCAGCCAAGTTATCTTCCCTACATAATTTTTTAAAAATCTGTACATAGTTTAATTGGCTTTTTATCTGCCTTATCTTACAGTGTGGGAATATGGATGACTCTGTTCTGCAGTGCCTTTTGTCTCTGCTAAGCTGTCTCAACAACCTCTTCCTCTTACTTAAGGTTATTTTCTAATATCTAGCTTCTTTTCTTTGAGTTACTTTACTGTTTTCTTTTCTTAAAAACTAGACTATTCTTTGCATTTATCTGAGTATCTTTGTTTGAAATAATATACATAATGTGAACCTCTTTTCTTTCTGTTTGCTTGAATACCCTTCTGCTGTCTAACTGCCTGTTTGAGTCTAATGCCAGAAATTCGTAGGGTTGCCCGGAGTAGCCTGTCTTATGAGGAGCTCAAGACACTTAGAAATAACTACCTATTTCCCTTACAACATCCCTGTGTGTTGGGTTAACTGCTGGGATGATTACTGATTAAATTTAAAAGAAAGCTAAGGGAATGTGAGATTAAGTCGTTTACCCATATCACTGAGAATCATTGTTTAAAATAAAACTTATTCCTTCTGAAATGTAGGGCAAGGTTATGTCATGTATATACCAGGCTGCTTCCTAATACTGCTAGAAGGAAAAATCTTAGAGAACCAGTAATGCAGGGGCAGCTTTAGTTACGTCTAGTTACCAGGCCTCATGTTTAGACATGCTTGCACTTCAAATAAAAAAATGTTTAAATCATATGCATAAATAAATAGTTCACTTTGTCATTTGTAGTACACAGAGTATTTCAAATACTCAATGAATTTCTGTTTTAATATAAAGAAAGGTGCTTTGTATTTGGCTCTTGCTGACCGTAGATTTTGACTGTGCATTCTATAGCAGTAGGGCAGTTGCATATATATGTATATGTCTTCACACAGAGTGAAGACAAGAACATGATCAGTAGAACTCATTTGTTATTTAAGCAAAGGTAGCGCAAGTTGGAAAGATGGTGTCAGCCTTTCCTTTATGGTTGTAGCATGAAATGGCCGGGTTATCTGGTCTTAGAACTTGTGCTATAGGTCGCACAGAAATGTCACCATACAATTTTTCATCTACCAAATGAGGTTTGATGATTATTTGTGGGCTGTACTCACACACATAAGTCTGATTATTTCAGTTAGCATTTGATTCTCCACAGGCCAGCAGATTATTCTTGTCTCTTGTTTTACTTTCTTCCTTCTGCTTCCTGCCTTCCAGCCTTTCACTGCTTGTTGATACTTTCATCAGAGGCAATTTAGGATTAAAACTAAGAGGGGATGAGAGTGGTCGGGAGACTGCTGTCACAGCAAGAGAAGAGGCCTCCTATAGTTATCACTGCAAAGCACTGCAGAGCAGTGATGAAAAATACCCATGGAATTGTTAGACCTTTGAAGAGCTGTTCTGAAAGTGCCATTTTAGTTAAGTGAGCAGAAGCTGAACTGCAGCAGATCAGGAATGAATGGGAGTTAGGAAGGGCCGAGTAAGTGTGAAAAAACAGCTCTAGGAGGAGAGTGCAAAGAAAGCATGAGGTCAAAGGAAAACCGGGTTTTTTTGGTTTAAGAAAGACTTGAAGAACAAAGGATACAAAGTTTCAGTTTTGCAAGATGGATAAGTTCTGAGATGTGATGTACAGCATGGTGACTCTAGTTAGCAATATTGTGTTGTATGCTTGAGATTTGCTAAGATAGAGAAAATGGTAACTATGTGAGGTAGGTATGTTAATTGACGGAGTTATGGTGATCATTTCCCTTTGTGTATTAATATCGAAACATCAAGTTGTATACCTTAAACATATACAATATTAATTTGTCAATTTTATCTCAAGAAAGCTGGGGAGAAAATAATCAGGACCACTTTTGGAGGTGGTATCAGCTTTCTGTGAGGCATATGCTTACGTGGGGAAGAGATGGTTTTGGTTAGGACAGAGGAATGGGAATGGAGAGACTAGAGCTGGTGAGGTAACTGACCATGTCTGACCCTGTCTGTCTTAACGTGATTGCCTGGCCAAGCCGAATATCTTGTTGCTGAATTCCCAGCACCTGTAGGAGTACGTGGAACGTTAGTGGGTGGCAGTAAATACTTGTGGAGTGAATGAATGGTTTTGAATGTTCTCAAAAAATATGCAGCATTTTAGGGTTGATATATAGAGTTTATGAAAAAAAGGTAGAAAGGAATTAGAAAACAGCAGAGAACCATGTATCCCACATTCTAGGAACACTTGTGACTCCCTGTATTTTTTTCTGTTAAGACTATTTTTTAGATGCAAAAAAAGCGGGTGCTTGGGTGGTTCAGTCGGTTAAGTATCTGCCTTCGGGTCAGGTCATGATCCCAGGGTCCTAGGGCAGAGCTCCAAGTTGGGCTCCATGCTTAATGGGGAGGCTGCTTCTCCCTCTCCTGCTCCCTCTGCTTGTGCTGTCTCGCAGTCTCTCTCTCTCTCAGATAAATAAATAAAATGTTTAAAACACACACACACACACACACAAACTTGAAGGAGAAAAAAGGGAGAGGGAGGAAGGAAGGGAGAGCTTGAGGTTGAATATATAAGGTGGTGGTAATTGATAGAATCCAGGGGAACCAGATTGAGGTATAATCCAGACCATAGATTTAAGGATTAGATAAAAAGACTCTGCATGTAACATATGGGGGAAAGATGAGTGTGAATGCAGCTAAATTTGCTTGTGGAGAGTAGGAAGCTAACAGCTTCAAGACTTAAAATCAGAAGCAAGTTAGACCATTACAAGGAATCTTCCTGGGTAGTTGAGGACATGGAATAAGTCCAACCAGACTACAAGTTGGGTGCAGATGCAGGAAGTTTTATTGATTTTTGAGATGGGAAGATGAGGGAGTTCCAATCTGGTGGCTTAACGAGGCAAAATTATTAGCTGGTAATGAGAAGAATGGATGTGAGATTAGGGAGTTTTGGAAACTCCCAAATTCCCAGATTAGGGAAGGTTAGGTAGTTCTGTTTCAAGAGAGAGAAGTAGGCGTGAAATAGACATCTAAGTGGGGGTAAGGGGTGTATGCTTAGTAGAGGAAAACAGTAGGTGTGCTGAGCAATGTTGAATGCCTGTGTGAATTTGGAGGTCATGAAAATAAATTGGAAGCCGCGTGCCTAATTGTATGATTTTTTCCCCACCAAAATTCAGCTGCTTAGATAAAAGCACAAAGAAGGCTGAAGTAGGTTCATAGGTTCATACAGGTTTGAGGTTTTAATAGACATGACAACAAGGGAGGGACAGGGAGTTGCAGATATTGACACAATAATTACAGAGATGAAATCTGAAATACGAACTGGACATGAAGGGGTGTGAGGAGAGGAAAGGATGCTGATGAAAAAGGAGAAAGTGATGGGGTCATTGGGTGTACCAGGTACAAGAAGAGCTCCAAGGATAAGAACTTATGTTTAAAGAATGAGATATTTAATCAGTGGTAGTTCTATTTCTAATGATGTCAGGATTCAAGGTATAATAATGCAAATGGTGAGTTAAGTGGAGTAAAAAGGAGAGTTGAGGTTTTGATCAAATCCTTGTGGATGTCAAAACCTTGGAGAGTAGTGAAGATTAATGAATGAGGATCAGACCAGGTGATCAAGAGATGACAATAAAGAGGAAGAGGAGGGGAGTGTTGTAAGATGGTATGAGCCTCAGAAAAGCATGACTTCAGAGGAGGGAAGAGAGATAATGGTCTGGAAATGGCAGTGAAGAGCAAGGAAAATAACTTTAGTTATCCCCTCATCCTGATGTAAATGGAATGTGTGGTAGTAAACAGAGAGAGAGAGACAGAGGAAAAGCAGTGTCTTGAGGGATCAGCCAAAAGGACAAAGAGCTAAGGGAATTTCCGTTCAGAGAAGCTATGTAGATAGATGAGGAGCTTCCTGACCACAAACAGGAAGTTCCCGGGCAATGGAAGGATTTGAGGAGAGGAAGGTGAGAGATTGGGTCAGATCAAGAATAAACAGCGTTCTAGAGATGAGAATTCCGGTGGTAAAGGATGACAAAGGAAAGCCAGGTGAGTCGACAGGTGAGAGAGAAAATGGGCCTCGTTGGCCTTGGAGGAAGACAGGCGATGAGTTGAGACAGTAGAGCATCTGGAGTAATCACTCCTTTAGGCTACTTTTGATGGAATGGGAGTATAATATTTAAAATCATTTGTCTGAAGAAATTATGTTCTACTGGACCCTGTAATATTCATGTACAGGATCAGTGGTAATTCTTACTCTTTTGCTCAAGCCACGCTAGGACACATAGCAAAGCCTGTGGGTTCAAGATGATACATTTGACAGGCCTTTATTCCATTAAGGAAATTCACACACTGTGGTATCTTTAGCAGTGAGTTATAATGAGAAAAGTATTGACCTCAGAATCTGAGAAATGAGTTCTAGTCCTACCCATGCCACTTGCTAGGTGTGTAACTGTTTGTTTTTTAACCTCCAGATTTTACTTTCTTCATTTATAAAATGAAGCTGACAATATCTGCTCTGCCTTCTTTGCAGAGTCTTAGGGCGTTTAAATGAGATAGCAATATACAGAAGTGCTTTGTGAACTATTATGCACCATACAGATTTGTTTTTCTTTTTAGGGTAGGGATCACCTTGAATCTCCACAGTACTTCAGTGCATTGAAAGTGCATTAGAAGGTCACCACTGCCGACTTGGGATAATGATAGAGGAGGTGCTATTCCTTAGAAAGAAAGTGGAATCTGTCAACACCAGAATTGGGACTTACAGACCTCTATCCTAAACCTTATTGGGGTTTTGTCATTCTGGCCTTACTCACTAGTCCTCAGTTACTCTAGACAGTGCTTCTAAAATGGAGTTTTACTGATGGCCCATCTGATTCAGGATGGAGGTGGGTGATCCCTCTTGTTGTTGAACAGGCTCTGAGAGAACGAGCACGCTAGGGTTGGTTAATGGTTATCACTAAGACTTGATGTTGCCTCCTTTTACTCAGAATGCTGCTTTTGTGTTCTTAACTCAGTTACCCCTTTTAGAATGGCCATGAAATACTGTTTGTTTCAAATCCCTTTAAATCATTTAATTTTTAAAATGTTTCCTACCTAATTAAGGTATTTTAGTAATTTAGCTGAAAGTGAATTTAAGTGAAAATAAATACAGAATCTGTGGTATGATCTGGAGTTTGAATGACATAGTGGAGATAGTTCAAAACTAGGCAAGTCACTTAATCTTCTGAGTCTCAGAAATGGTCATCATTATATCTATTTTACAAAATATTATCAAGATCAAATGTAGATATTATGTGTAAAAGCACTTTAAAGTGCTACACAGATGTTCAGGGTTTTTTTGCTCTGTTCTGGAGTTTTTTAGATGTTAAGTTTGAGAAGTTAATTTGCATTCTACTATGATTTTTTTTCATGGCTAATAAAAATTTTTGGCCTGATTTTTTTCACATTATTGAGCTGAGCTGTATTTCGTCAATTGAATCTCTTTTAAAGCCTAGCCTTTGGAAAGAACATAATATGCTTTCTTTAAGCAAAATCAGAATATAAGATTACTTCCTGTCACAATAGGAGGTATTCAGTATTGGTGGTTAAAGTTCAGCTAGTTACATCTTCCATTTCTACCAGGATGGTAGAGTAAGTACTCTGAGCAATGAAAACAATAGAAGTAGTTGCTGGATTTAAAAAATTTTGTGAGTGCTTTGTTGAGCCATGTTGAGGTACACTCAGGCCCAAAACTAAGTAAACCAATCTTAACCAACTGGTCAAATTAAACATTACCAAAATGGTGCAGACCAACATTATGTGTCCCCTGATACGTTGTGCTGAAAGAAACACATCAGCTCTATACTATTTTTGCCAAAAATGTTTCATCTAAGTGTAAGGAAATAAATTAGACACACACAAATTGTGATTTGATCTATAAAACAGCAGACTGACCCACAATCTCAAAATGAATCTCATAAATAATGGAGGAAGTCTTCCAGATTTAAGGAAACCAAAGAGCCACAACTAAAGGACACTAAAGAGTCATGACAGCAAAATGTACGGTGTGTGGTCCTTGATTGGATCATGGATCAGGAAAAAAGCTATTATTGAGGACAATATTTACACTACTGGGGACATTTTTGAATATGAACTCTGTGTTAAGTAATTTATGGCTGTGTTAAATGTCTGTAGTTTAGTACTGGCATTGGCATGGTAGTTATGTAGAATAGTGATGAAGAATTTGGGGTGAAAGCATCAGTGTCTGTGACTCAGTCAGATTTTCTGCAGGTTTGAAATTTTCAAAATAAAAAGAGAAAAACTTAGAGTTGCAAAATATCAAATGTTTATGAAAAATGAAATAGTAGATTAGATATATTTTTAAGTTATAAAGGTGCTAAGTAGGTTAACCAGCAGTAAATATCAGCACTGGGAAATGGAGAGTGGTAGGGGGTAGTGTAAATTAACAGACTCCTCCTCAGCCATATCAGGGGTCAATAACTGTTTGCTGATTCATAAGTGAAGATATATTAATGTTAGCTAGGGTTTATTAAGGGCTTTCTCTGGGACTGACACTGTTCTAAGTGTCTTACTTACTGAATCCTAACATTAACCCTGTGATGTAGGTTGGTATTACTTTTGTCCACATTTCACATAGGAGTAAATTAAAACACAGAAGTTGCCCAAGCTCATACAGCTAGTAAGTGGAAGAGCAGAAATTCAGCCTAGATGGTTAGCATTTGACCTTAAATGGTTATACTGGGGGGGGATGAAAATGTATAAGGTAAGTGTTCAACTTAAGCTAGAAAAAGACTAGCAAAATAAAACAAAAAAAGTAGAAGGAAATTAATGAAACAAAAGACATTTAATACAGAGAGTCAAGAAAGCCAACATTCAACTCAAAGATTAATGAAATTAAACTTTGGCAAGACCATTTTTAAAAGGAAAGAAGGTAGGAATAAAGACAATTAGGAGTGGAAAGGAAATATAATTAAATATGCTGCAAACATTAAAAGAAGAGGATATTTGGGCACCTGGGTGGCTCATTTGGTTAAGCAACCAACTCTTAGTTCCAGCTCAGGTCAAGATATCAGGGTCTTGGAATTGAGCCCTGCAGTGGGCTCCGAGTCAAGGGGCAATCTGCTTGTAGATTCTCTCTCTCCCTCTCCCCCTTTGCTGGAGCACGCACTCACTTTCTCTCTCTCTCAAATAAATAAATCTTAAAAAAAAAAAAAAGGATATTATGACAGATTTTTGCACATAAATTAAAAAACGTAGATGAACAATTACTGCTTGCCAAAACTGACTCAAAATATAAAATATTTGGATAGCTCTGTCGTCATAAAATATTTTAAATCCACAATTTGAAATCTTCCCTAAAAGAGAAGCCCAGAGTTTTTACTGGAGGAACCAGTACATCTAGTCTTACACAGCTGTTTCTTTCGCTTCTCAGCCTTTTGGCTAAGATCGAGTGTAGTCTTACACAGCTGTTTTCAAAACACAGGAAAAGTGGGAGTATTCCCAACTTATACAAAGCTATCACAAACATATCAAAACATATAAAAACAGTATGAGAAAGGATAATCATGGGCCAGTTTAACATAGAGGTGAAAGTTCTAAAGAATGTTAAAAAGACAAATGCAAAATTTATAAAAAAGGATAATCCATAATGTCCCCCAAAATTGATTTATCTTAGTCATGCAAAGATGATTTGACATACAAAAACGTAATTTGCCCTATAAACAGATTAAAGGGGAAAATGGTATGTTTATCTCATTAGTTGCAGGAAACGTATTTGATAAAATTTAAAATCCATTCATGATTAAAACATGAAAACTTACAAATTAGGAACAGAGCTTCCTTAAACCTGAAAAAGATCTGTCATTCTATTAAGACTGCAACAGTCTTGTCCACAAGTGCTGATTAATTTACTTGTCCTCAGTTAACTCATCTATTGAACCGGGGCCTCCTGGAAGCAGTAACTTAATCCAGAGGAATGAGTCTAGTGATAGGAATTGCTAAGATTATTGCAGCCAGGCAGAGGAAGTTTCTGGCAAGCCATTTATAGTGCTCTTCAAATCTTATTAATATGTATAGACTGTTGTTTATGCATTCTCATTCATATAAGAAATACTAATTAAATATCCACGCTATACCAGGCCCTCTTGGGTGGAGATACCTTGATGAAAGTCAGTCCTGTTGTCAAGAAACTCACTCCAGCGGAGGAGGCAACCATGCAGTCAGGAGACGCTGACTATGATAGAGGAAGGCACAGGATGCTTTGGGGAGCATGGGAAGCTCATGAACTCAGACCCTGGAGGAATGGGGCTGGTAAAGGAAGACTTAGAGCAGTATCTTACAGGACAAGTTGGAGGACTAATCTTGCACCATAAGATCAGACATTAATTTGGCTCCTCTTTACTTTTAAACTTACAATTCTTTTCCTTTATGATGTCCACCAATAATAATAGCTACAGTTATTATGAACTTGCTCTGTGTCCTCCACAGTTGTAAGAAGGACTTTCTGGGTATTAACCAATTTAATCCTCACAACAATATCGTGAGGCATGTACTATAATTAACTACATTTTACAGATAAGGAAACTGCAAAGTAACTTTCCTGATGTTACTTAGCCCACCACTGACAGAGCCTGATTCAGACCTATGTTCCCAAGAGTCCTTATCGCTAAGCCAAACTGTTTCTCCATAGATTGTAACCACCATATCCTCTACTTCTCAGTAGAATTTAGAGAAAGGTGCAACCAAGAGAACTATTGAAGCTGAAATTTGTGGGAACTTTGCTCTGAATGCAGTATTTGTATTATTTTTGGCTTAAGCTGCAAGTCTTGATCTGAGACATTTTGGACATAGTATTCATACTTATACCACATTGTACTCAGATCGTATCTATCACTTCAATCAAGTTAAAAGGGTTCACCTATAAAATATTTTATTTCTGGAAAGAAACTGAGTTTGGGTTTTCGGGGGGGGTGGGTTGTTTTGGAAGATTTTTTGGTTTTGAGTTTTGTTATTGTGTGTGGGTAGATATCCCAAAACATTTTTTACCAAATCATTCTACCGAATAGAGTTGACCCTTGAACCACATGGGTTAGGGGCGCCAACGCCCAATATAGTTGAAAATCTGCTTACAGCTTTTGACTTCCCAAAAATTTTACTAATAGCCTACTATTGACCAGATACCTAACCTAGGACATAAACAGTGCTTAACACATATTTTGTGTTATATGTATATTATACTCTATTCTTAAAATTAAGCTAGAGAAAAGAAAATTAAGAAAATCATAAGGAAAGCCATTTATAGTACTATTCTGTATTTATTTTTAAAAATCTGTGTATAGGTGGACACAGTTCAAACCCGATTATTTGAGGGTCAGCTGTACTGTTGAAGTTTCCACCTTTGCCATGAAATCTCCTGATTACTTTAGTTTTTGTGGGGGTTTTTTGGTTTGGGTTTTTTTTTTTTTCTCTTCCTTACTCCAGCCTTTTTAAACTATCTTGTTCTGGATTCTGTAGATATCGTGTAAAAGAAACTCAGTTCAAAATAGTTAAGCTAACAAGAGTAGTTACTGGAAGAGTACCAGGACTGCTGAGTCCATAGAAGTGCTGCTGGGCAGGGGCCATTCCTAGACATAGGAATGCAGTGGGAGAGTTGGTTCCCCAGGCCTCCCTCTCCCTGCTTCAGTCTTTGCTTCCCTCTTTTCTGTATTGATTACATTTCTACCCCAGTGGCCTCACTTAGTAGTGGGACAGCTCCAGGTTTACCTTATCCCAGTTTAATGAGTTTAGAGAACGAAAGACCTCTTTCTCCCCTCTTCAGTCTATCTGAATCCCAGGAAAGGATTCTGGCCCAGCGTGGATCCATGTGTATGTCACTTGGACCAGTCGTTCTGGCCGGGGAAGTGGAGTACTGTGATTGGTTGGTTAGGCCTAGATTAAATGACTGCACCTGAGTGGGAGTGGGTGGAGTCTGAGGGACAGATTCTTCACAACCGCACAGGGTTGGGGCGGGTGCTATGGGACAGGTGCTGTTAAAAGAAGACAGAAGGAAAATGCTGAACAGGTAACCACAGGTTTCTGCTAAGGTGCTTATCTCTGTCCCACATTTTGACACTTTTCTCTGCTTTGAGACTTTGAGCTCTTTGAGGGCAAAAGCTGCAAACTTGAGAGCCAGAGGGCCCTGGGTTTGATCCCCTGCATATCTCTGTGGCACCGCATAGAACTAGATCCTCAATAAGCAAGTATTTATTTCAATTCCTGTTTGCGATACTTTTCATTATTTTAGCTTACTCTAGTCGTGATTTTAGATAGACCTTATCTTTTCCATTTTTAGTTTTAACTAAATTATTTAATAATTGCTTCTATGTTTAGTTCAGGATCTTACTGAATCAGTTATGGGTACTTGGTTAAACTACATATGTAAAAAATATAAATGAAATTCCTCTTCAAATAATAAATTGTTTCCCATATTTTTTTTTAGATTAATTCATTTATTTTAGAGAGAGTGTGCCAGTGTGAGCAGGGAGAGGGACAGAAGGAGAGGGAGAGAGAAAATCTCAAGCAGACTCCAAGCTGAGCATGGAGCCTGATGCAGGGCTCGATTGCACAACCCTGAGATCATGACCTGAACCAAAACCAGGAGTCGGATGTTCAACTGACTGAGCCACCCAGGCACCCCTGTTTCCCTTTTTTTTTTTTTAAGATTTTATTTATTTATTTGACAGCGAGATAACCAGTGAGAGAGGGAACACAAGAAGGGGGAGTGGGAGAGGAAGAAGCAGGCTTCCAGCAGAGGAGCCTGACGTGGGGCTCGATCCCAGAACCCCAGGATCATACCCTGAGCCGAAGGCAGACGCTTAACAACTGAGCTACCCGGGCGCCCCTGTTTCCCATATTTTAATGGATTGGGTTTTTTTATTGAAAATAAAGTATCAAATCAAAGATTTGGCTTATGAAATTGGCTTATCTTTATTCCTTAGAAATGAATTAATAACAAGAGTACATGATTTTAACATATATTTGTCCTCAGTGGTTACAGGATTTAAATACTTACATTCAGGATTTTTTAATCATCTAGATATTTTTTAAACTTTTTTTACTTTAGTTTAACTTGCTTTCAGATTTTTGTCTTTTAATGAAAATGCCACATTAGTACATAAAACAAAAATATTTAAATCAACGAACAGCATATTAACTTATTTTCATTTTCTCCGTAGGAATTGAGAGAAAGCTACAATACACAGCAGTTAGCGCTTGAACAACTTCATAAGATCAAACGTGACAAGTTGAAGGAAATTGAAAGAAAAAGGTCAGAACTAATACAGAAAAAGAAACTAGAAGATGAGGCTCTAAGGTAATATAGCTGATAAATATACTGCATTACTATTAGAATTCTAATTTTGTTGCCCATATCTTTAGTTTGACTATAAAAATTTAAGGGAAATAAAAGGATTTTCCTTGGCTGCTAATTAGAGTCTCAATTTTAGAAATTCAGTTTTTCTTTTAGGGACTGAGATTATAGTAATTTTATGTTCCATTGGTAAAAAATAGGGGCTTTGGAGTCAGACCTGGATTAGACTTCCTGATCTACCACTTGCTATTTGGATAACCTTGGTTGAGTCATTTTACCTTTTGAACCCTGGTTTCTCCATCTGAAAAATAGAAATATTGATGTATGCCTCATAGGTAACTGAGAATTAAAAAAAAATGTAGCTGATGAGCCAGACACAAATGTCTTACACTCATCATTTCTGTCTCTCCATTGTAAATCTGTTAGTTTGCTGAAAGATCACAAAAACCGAATACTTAATTTTACAGAGTGATGAGATGGAGTATATAATGCCATGTTGATACAGTTCTCCTCTTTGTACATACTCCTTCAGGAGTATGAATTGCCTCCATTTATACCAAGGAGAAGTAAGACAGTTACAGAATCTGAAGCATAGAACCATTTATTTAGAGACTCGGCATGACTTTTTTCTGTTGTAAAGTCCTGTTTCTAATACGTTCCTCAGTCCCCCCCCCCCCCCCCCCCCCCAAAGACTCTCGCGTTGGGANCGGAAATCAGTATAATTCCTTTGCCTTGGAGATAAGTAGACAAGTAATGCCCATGAAAGAGCTAATCGTTACTAGGGAGGCAAGAAAGACACGTTACCATATAGCAGGCCTCTGTTTTTAATGGCTTCAGAGTAACCACTCCCAGCACACTTTTAATGAGTGCCACTGTTGACTGTGATGCAAGGAGACTCTGGTTTTACTCCTTGTTCCGTGATTCTTTATCATTCCCGTAGGAGATGGCAACAGCTAAACAGATCTCTGTAGTACTCTTTACTCCAAGGCCCCTACTTTCGTGGCCCCTAACGAGACACCAGAATAATATAAAAGCGAGACAGTGAAGTTCAAATTAAGATTTTTTTTTTGTCACTTAACTATGCAGCATAGCTAATCATTTTGTCAGAATTTTCCGCCAACATATTGCAATTATCTTGCTATCTCTTCATCAGTGCTCACAATTTTTTTTTTAGGTCAGCAAGCCGTATTAATAATACACATTTTCGTTTCATTCATCCTCCTCACACATTATCCTGCTACAGAAAATGGAAGAAATCAGAACAGAAACACATGTTGGATTAGTCCAGAGCTGAGTCTTAGAAATACAACTTGAATTCTTGGCCATTTGCCTAGGAAGATTCTCTTCTTGTCCCGTGCTGTTGGTTATAGTCAGGTTTTCACAGTGTAGATGTGGCTTTTTTGGCCTTTGTCCAGCTTCTGAGGTATCGTCTGGCTCTGGACCAGTTTCTCATACACCAACTCATACATAAGAAAGCTTACCAAAATTTAATTTTATATACTCTTAACTTTCTAGCCTTTCTTTATCCCAGTAAATGTGTGGTAAATACTCTGACTGTGGGTGTTTATAATCTCTGGGAATTCAAATAGAAGATAGATTTCTTTTTTTTTTTTTTTAAAGATTTTATTTATTTATTTGACAGAGATAGAGACAGCTAGCGAGAGAGGGAACACAAGCAGGGGGAGTGGGAGAGGAAGAAGCAGGCTCATGGCGGAAGAGCCTGACGTGGGGCTCGATCCCGGAACGCCGGGATCACGCCCTGAGCTGAAGGCAGACGCTTAACCGCTCTGCCACCCAGGCGCCCCAGAAGATAGATTTCTTAAATAGGCCAATTAACTATGAAGAAATTGAGTCAGTGATAAACAACCTTCCAAACAATAAAACTCCAGGCCCAGACGGTTTTCCTGGGGAATTCTACCAAACATTCAAAGAAGAAATAATACCTATTCTCCTAAAGCTATTTCAAAAAATAGAAACAGAAGGAAAGCTACCAAACTCATTCTATGAGGCTAATATTACCTTGATCCCCAAACCAGGCAAAGACCCCCTCAAAAAGGAGAATTACAGACCGATTTCTCTAATGAATATGGATGCCAAAATCCTCAACAAGATCCTTGCTAATAGAATCCAACAGTACATTAAAAGGATTATCCATCATGACCAAGTGGGATTCATACCTGGGATGCAAGCATGGTTCAACACTCGCAAATCAATCAATGTGATACATCATATCAACAAGAAAAGACTCAAGAACCATATGATCCTCTCAATTGATGCAGAAAAAGCATTTGACAAAATACAGCATCCTTTCCTGATTAAAACCCTTCAGAGTGTAGGAATAGAGGGTACATTTCTCAATCTCATAAAAGCCATCTATGAAAAGCCTACTGCAAGCATTATTCTCAATGGGGAAAAGCTGGAAGCCTTTCCCTTAAGATCAGGAACACGACAAGGATGCCCACTCTCGCCACTATTATTCAACATAGTACTAGAAGTCCTTGCAACAGCAATCAGAAGACAAAAAGGGATCAAAGGTATCCAAATCGGCAAAGAAGAAGTCAAACTGTCTCTCTTTGCAGATGACATGATACTCTATATGGAAAACCCAAAGGAATCCACTCCCAAACTATTAGAAGTTATAGAACAATTCAGTAAGGTGGCAGGATACAAAATCAATGCCCAGAAATCAGTTGCATTTCTATACACGAATAACGAGACTGAAGAAAGAGAAATTAGGGAATCCATCCCATTTACAATAACACCAAAAACCATACGTTACCTTGGAATTAACTTAACCAGAGACGTAAAGGACCTATATCCTAGAAACTATAGATCACTTTTGAAAGATATTGAGGAAGACATAAAAAGATGGAAAAATATTCCATGCTCATGGATTGGAAGAATTAACATAGTTAAAATGTCCATACTACCCAGAGCAATCTACACTTTCAATGCTATCCCGATCAAAATACCGAGGACATTTTTCAAAGAACTGGAACAAATAGTCCTTAAATTTGTATGGAA
>NC_048221.1:125794009-125898147 GCF_002007445.2 Ailuropoda melanoleuca
TTTTTTTTTTTTTTTTTTTTTTTTTTTTTTTTTTTTTTTTTTTTTTTTTTTTTTTTTTTTTTTTTTTTTTTTTTTTAATAAAAAAAAAAAAAAGAAGCTAGGTTAGGTCATCTTAGGTGTGGAAGAATATCAGAGAAGGTGACTGAGGAACTAACTGGGAAAAGGAATGGCGGTTCACATTAAGAAAGGACCTCAGAGAAGCATGGTCCTCAAAGGAGAGCCAGATGTCAGTCACAGAAAGTGCTGGAGGAAGTACTCTTTGGAGTGAGGGAGGGTGTGGGAAGATTTGCAAAGGGTCGAGATGAAGCTAGTCATGGGGTAAGGAACCAGGAGTATGAAGTGTAAGTCCAGGAATGAGGAAGAAAGGTGGCTAAGTGGGTCTACAGTTTTGGGGATTATATAGAATTTCTAAATTCCTCCAGGAATTCTAGGAGTTGAGACATGGAATTAAGCCAAGATGTCCTCCTTGGTGGGGCATAAATACCCCCAACTCCCAGGATGAATCCAGCCACAAGCTCTACTGTCCCTGATAGTGTGAACAGAAGCTTGGAGAAGGTGCTAAATTTAGTGGTGACAGCTACGCCTCCGAGTAAGACCATAAAAAATATATGCAAGAAAGAAAACTATGGTGAACATTAGTTTTAATACTGTAATAGCTAAGTCTGATTAGAGACCATCTTGCCCAGTTAGAAACCAAGCTGCAGCTGTATCAGATGTCATAGAAACACATATGGAAGCACAACATATAGGGGAAACATGCCCTATTCTCTAACAATGGAAAAGACTTTCAAGGGATAATGTGGAAAGTAGATATCTGCCTAGAAGCATTTCCTGTTTCCACAGTAATGACTGAATCCTGAAAACAGCGATTAGTTAGCTAGGATAGTGGAAATAAGAGCTGGAATCAGTCCTTTTGAAAAATCTGGAGAGAAAGGAAAAACACTTAGATATACCTTTTGTATTTGTTTTCTGAATAGTTCCCCAACTTCTCGGGGTTAGGAGGTTGGCTGACAGGAGGGAATTTAAGGGTATTGGGTCAGTCCTACTCCCCAGCTCATCTGTTTGCCCAAGGGTCCTCTCTTGATTAATTGATTTTGCCCTTCATGCATCATCCCCACTGTTTCTCCACACCCCCTACTAATATGTCTTTGCTATGTAGTAAATATATAAGATTATATATAATATATAATATGTAATATTTCTATAGTTTGTGAGGAACAAGATCTGATATTTTTATTTTGCACAGCAAAAATTTTAGGACATTATGCAACTCTCTCTTTTTTTTTATGTAAAGGAAAGCAAAGCAAGGAAAAGAAAACTTATGGAGAGAAAGTCTTAGAAAGGAGGAAGAAGAAAAACAAAAGCGACTCCAGGAAGAAAAAACACAAGAGAAAGTTCAAGAGGAAGAGCGGAAAGTGGAGGAGAAGCAATGTAAGGATAAGGATAAAAATAATAGATTAGATTTTTCTGAGACCGAACAATGAAAGCAATAAGGAAAAAAGATTATGATGAGAAGAAGAAAAAAAAATTTTTTTTAAACAGATTGTTTACCTTTGAGTGAGAAAAGAACCTTTTTCTAAATTAAACTTGGAGAAGTACATAGGCTTTATTAAAACAGACTGAGGGTAGAAGTCTTAAAACAATATGTAGAAAAGAAGATCATTATCACTGAGTAGCTATTAACAGACCCTGACATGGTTTTCATAATTGAAGTAAACGGTTGTAGTTTATTCAACCAGTGTTAACTAAACTGTTTATTTTAATGAAACAACAGTAAAATTTTAAGTCTTTGCATATTGAAATTTTCTCAAACAATATACTTTGTTTATGCTACACCTCAGAATCCTTTCCTAAGATACTTTACATATTACTGTATCTCTTTTGGATACACAAATATTTGAATCCTTACTAATGATACATGTGTTGAAATTTCTGTAAGCTAAAGCATTCTGCAAATAAAGTTAAATATTTTTAATCTTATTAAGGCTAGCGTATCTGTGAGCTCTTCTGTTTTTCTTTTAGAACTGTACTGGTAAATCTACAGCTCTTTCTTCACTGAACCCTGTTCACTGCTAACCTCATCTGTGACCTCTCTCCCTCTCTGTTTCT
This sequence comes from Ailuropoda melanoleuca, assembly GCF_002007445.2. NCBI lineage: Eukaryota > Metazoa > Chordata > Mammalia > Carnivora > Ursidae > Ailuropoda > Ailuropoda melanoleuca. The sequence continues at coordinate 125,796,119 of NC_048221.1, forward strand.
TCTTCCCTCTTACATCCTGAGCGCCACAGAACAAACCTCGCTGCTTGGCCTCCTTGCGCTTTGCACGGCTTAGCCTGCCGCTACTCCTCTGCCTTCCCTGACGTCCCCACGCGTGGCACACCCTGCAAGTCATGTCTTTGTTTCATTGCCTCCTACTTTACTGAAGATGAATGTCCTTGTTTGCTTTTATATTGATTCTGTGACTATACAAGATATTTAAATCCTAACAACCTTTGTCAAATGGATTTTCATGAAATTTACCTTTTGATGTTCAGGTTTTTTTCTTTTGATTTTACTATATTGAGTCATCACAAAGACGTGTATACATGAAAGTAGCAAATAATGACAATTATCTTCTCTTTAGGTGAGCCAGCTAGTGCTTTGGTAAATTATAAAGCATTGTATCGCTTTGAAGCCAGGAGCCATGATGAGATGAGTTTTAATTCTGGGGATATAATACAGGTAGGAAATAGTCTTTCTTGTTCATGAATAAGCTTAATACAATGTAATATATTCCTTTCTATAATAATAATGACTGTAATTTTCTATAGTGATTTATCATTTAAAAAGCATATCTTGAACTTTATCTGATTTGGCCCTAATGGCATACTGCATACGTTTACACAAAATGTAACAGTGCCAGAGTGGGCTGCAAGTACATGTCTTTGATTTCCAAATCTAGTGTTCTTTACACTGTGCCGTTGCTTCACATCATAAAAGGTGATGCTGATTTTGTTATTTTAATAAATTACCAATGAAATTTGGGGAAGCTGGTTATTTTCTGGCAACCATTAAAAGAGTTGAAAGAGATAAGTTCTCTGGCTCTAACTAGATGCAGTCCCTTGTTCCTTGAAACAAAAGGCCTCTGTTATATAGGCATAAACCACATAAAATGGATGAATAAGAGAAGATGCAGGGAATAGCATTTGATACAGCTATTGTGATATAATGGAAAGAATATAGGCTTTAGAAGCATACTAACTTGGGTTTTAGTCTCTGCTTCAGTTTTCTTCTTAGTAAATTAAGGTAATATTACCTTGGAATACATAGCCATTGCCTGCTTTTATTTTTCCCTGCATGGTCACCAGTTTGGTGTATTTTATCAGTTCCATAGCAAATATTTAGTGATACTTGGCATAGGGTTTCCCAGAAACATCTGTTCAAACACTCAAGATGGTCACCAGCTACACATTCCTTCTGTTACCATTGCCACCACTGACAGTGCCAGTCTGGTGGCCCTCCTGTTCCTCCTCCACCTGTTGGTGATGATGAGGTTGTGTCCAAGAATGAAGAGATGCAGCCTTTCTTAGGGCACATTTGGTCAAGAGCCTACTTATATTTTTGGTTAGATCTTTTATTTATTCTTTCAACAAATACTTGTTGAGGACTATGCTAGGCTAGGAATATAGTAAGGAAGGCACAGTCTCTGCACTTAATGAGCTGATAGTCTGATAAAGAAGACAGACATTCTAATGCAGTAGAGGAAGGAAGGTGGTGGAAAGCTACCAGCTTTAGAGCAGACCTCCCTCGTGGTCATCAAGCCAGTCTGGTGGCAGTGACAACAGGAACATTAAGTTAGCTAGTTTCTTGACTGTGTTCTCCGCCGAATCACTGATGTAAAGAATGAGTCACATGTTACTACAAGATGCCTGATTTGGACAACTTGGTTGATGACAGTGTCATTCACTAAAAGAGGAAGATCAGAAGGAGGGAATTTGAGTAAGAGTTACAATGAGTTTAATTTTGGGTAAGTTTCTGATTTCTAGGCAGCAGGTGGATACACCTCCAGCTATCCAGAGATATGGAGAACTCTCCAGCAGAGATCAGAGGAGGCCAGTTTGAGTGTCGTCATCGTGTTGTGATAGTAATTGACATGAGTGTAGGGGATGATTGATGATGTAATCCCCAGAGACATGAACACTGGAGGGGTTATTAGAGGAAGGGGAGCCTTAAAAGAAACAACGAGAGTTAGGAAAAAGCCAGGAGAGTCGTTTAGTGTCAGGGAACATTGAGAAGAATGGTCTGGGTCTGCATGTGAAATAAGATAGGACTAAGAAAATAACCATTAAATTAACAGTAGACAGCTATTGTTAACCTGGAGGAAAACGCTATTTATTAGTTGAGTGGAGTGGTGGGGGAAGAAGGCAGATTTCAGTGACCTAAACAAATTGGAAGGGAGGAAGAAGAGACAGTGAATATATAAAATTCTTTGAAGAGCTTGCCTGTTGAAAGGGGGAAGGGAGAGAAAATGATAGTGAGGAGTGTGGGTTGAGGGAAGTTGTTCTATGTTTTTTGTTGTTGTTTTTTACTTGACTGAAGCTTGAGCAAGTTTAAATAATGATAGGGAAGATCTGCAGAGAGGGAAAGAGCACAACTGTAAATGTACAGCTCACATTATTTGTACACATGTATATATCTGTGAAACTACCACTCAGATCAACATATAGAACATGGAACACTCAGGAAGGCACCTTGTGCCTCCTTGGCAGACCTCTCTATTCTGACCAGTGGTTGCAGATGAGAAAGATTCTCGATAAGGCTGGAGGGCTTGGGATCTAGAGCACAGGAAGAGGGAGTAGTGGAAGGATTAGATAACCTCTTCCTTTGTGATTAGAGTGCTGAAAGAAAGGATGGATGGGATTATTAAGTACATTTTGCTGAGTTAGAAGGTGAGCTCAAATCTGAGGGCTTCCCTATTCTTGGTAAGATAGGAGGCAAGGTCTAATCAACTTAATGGATGAGGGTAGCAGAAGAGATTTGATTGTAAGTGAAAAAGATTAGAAATTCCACTGAGCCCTGGCAACATTTTCCGTGACAACCTGTTTTTCTAGCATTCACATGTGTTAATGCTATTTTTGAAGTAATAGTTTCCATTAACTTGTGAGAACTAATGTAAAATTTTCTAGTTTAAGTCTCTATGTAAATTGACAAGTAAAAATTTGGGCTAAAAATAACAGATATGAAATTGGTTAAAATTGACCCCTCAACAAAGCAAACTTGGTCTAATTCTAAAGATTAAATGAATGGGCCTTTTCTTGGAAAGGTAGAAAATATTAGGAAAAAGTTTTAAAGAAAGTAGGTTTTTTAAAAGTTTGTAGGAAAAGGAAGAAGTCAGTGTTTGAATGCCAGTATTCATACCTGTCATCCTTGCTTTAAGACCAACAGTTAAATCAGGTAAATTGCTGAGCATGCTGCTTCAGGTTGCATAATTCCTTGGGGTCTGTTGTGTTCTTGTCTTCATTTTTAGCGCTCTGGATTGGCTATTTTAAAGTAGTCTTAAACTAGATCTACAGGATGATATTTTAGCAGTGGTTCCTTTTATTCTGTTTCAGAACACCATTTTATAGTTATTACATAGCTATGCTAGCTATGCTAGAACTAATGAGTGAGTTTAGCAAGGTTGCAGAATACGAGATCAATATACAAAAACAAATGTTCGTAGTTTTATTTGTAATAGCCAAAAACTGGAAACAACTCAAGTGTCCATCACAAGGTAAGCATATAAACAAATTGTGGCACATCTATACAACGTAATATTACTCAGCAATAAAAGAGAGAAAAAATGAAACTATAAATCACCTGTGTGTGTTACCAGTTGAAAAATAGTATTCAGAACTCTTAGAGAGTTCAAGAAGACTGTGTGATAGGAACAGAAAAAGCTAAGCAAAACAAAAAGTAATGATTAACTGTAGGATAACAACAAGTTTAAAGTAAGTGTAATTATCAGAATAGTGCATGATTCAGATGTGAAAATTTATTTACATAGTCATAGTAATGTAAACATTGAATATAATTTAACCAAAAATTTTGAGATAGCAGTATTGATAGAATGAGAAGATGCAGTAAAGGAGAGTTAAATGTTGATTTTCTTAACCAAAAGCCAACAGATAATGTCTAAAATTGAAACATTCAAGAAATAGTAATATAAATATGTTATTTAGAAGTAGAGAAGATAATACAGAAGAAACAACTAAAAATGGCAAGTTACTATGAGGATTGGAAATCAGGGCATAATGAGTGATGGGGGGTCTTCCATCATAAGCCATGTAGAATGCTATTTGTTTTTGTAAACTATTTTCATATTTGACTTGGATGAAATTAAAAATTAAATTTTAAAAAGGCACTTTGTCATTAGAGATAGTGCCCTATTAATTCGTAGAAAATGTGTCAACTCTTTAGTTCTATGGGCTTGATTCTGAAAATGAGGCTACTGTACAGTAGTCTGCATCTCCTTCCTTTGTAAATGTGTGGCATTCTAACCATTGTTAACCCTTCTTTTGGTTTCCATAGGTTGATGAAAAAACCATAGGAGAACCTGGTTGGCTTTATGGTAGTTTTCAAGGAAATTTTGGCTGGTTTCCATGCAACTACGTAGAAAAAATGCCATCAGGTGAAAAATCTGTGTCTCCTAAGAAGGCCTTACTTCCTCCTACAGTATCTGTATCTACTACCTCAACAACTTCTGAGTAAGTTTTTAAGTAACAGTGGAGTTTATGCATTTTTTTGTAAATGTATAAATACCAAATAGGTATTTGTGTCAGCCTGCTACTTAATCATATTGTAATCTGTGCTGGGCTCTCCAGGAGTACCTTGGAGAGGTATTCCAAATTTCATAATGGAATTTAATAAATAAAAATGTAGGTCAGTACTTTGATCATGAATTTTTTTCCCCACAAGTTGTGTTTAAACACAAAGTAAATTATATACAGGCTGATAAATTTGTAGTACTTGATTAGATTTTAAATGATTAACTGTACTTATATCAAAGTGTTGTATTTATAGATCACTTTCTTCAAATCAACCAGCCTCAGTGACTGATTATCAAAATGTATCTTTAACAAACCTAACTGTTAATACATCATGGCAAAAGAAATCAGCTTTTACTCGTACTGTGTCCCCTGGATCTATATCACCGATTCATGGACAGGTGTGTATCTTTAATTTTGTGTGTGTTATCCTTTTTTTTTTTAAGATTTATTTATTTTGGCGGGGAGGAGAGTGCGCACAAGCAGGGGAAGGAGCAGAGAGAGAGAGAAACTCAAGCAGACTCCATGCTGAGCACAGAGCCTGATGTGGGGCTCAATCTCACAATCTGAGCCAAAATCAAGAGTCAGACACTCAACTGACTGAGCCATCCAGGCGTGCCTGTGTTCTTTATTCTTTGACATTGCTCCTGTTCACATAAAATAGAATGAAGATTTTTGTTCAAAGGCATCATTTACTTTTTTTTTTTAAAGAATTTTATTTATTTATTTATTTGACAGACAGCTAGTGAGAGAGGGAACACAAGCAGGGGGAGTGGGAGAGGAAGAAGCAGGCTCCCAGCAGAGGAGCCCAATGTGGGGCTCGATCTCAGGACCCCGGGATCATGACCTGAGCCAAAGGCAGACACTTAACAACTGAACCCCCCAGGCGCCCCGTCATTTACTCTTTTAACTGGAGTTTGTAGCATTTGATTTCTGTTCTTATTGTTCACATGTGATGTGATGTAAAGAAATTATTATTACTTAGAAGTTTCTCAACAATTCATTTTCATAGCATCTAGTTGCTCCCAGTTAAGGTTTCTAAGCTCAAAATGTCATCCCCACAAATCTGGTTATATTATTCGTAATTCATAGTCATTGTAAGAAGATATTTGGGCTTGGGAGGTTTTGGGTTTTTTTCTTCTTAAAGAAGTTATTTGTTGTGGGAACTATGTCATATATATTTAGCCTCTAATTTAGATGTAACCATTACAGGCATTGTTACATTAACATTATTGAAAAGAAATCACAGACTTCATCAGAATAGAGTCCAGAGATTTCACTTTCACTCAAAAATGTTTATTACGTTACCATAGGTTCCAGGCATTTCATTATGTGCTGGAAATTTAATGGAAAAAAAAAGTCTCTGCCATTAAGAAGTCATAATCTAATGAGACAGACACAGAAATAAATCACTGTAGCGGCGCCTGGGCAGCTCAGATGGTTAAGCATCTGCCTTCAGCTCAGGTCATGATCTCCAAGTCCTGGGAACAAGCCTCGCATTGGGTTCCCTGCTCAGCAGGGAGTCTGCTGCTTCCCTCTCCCTCTGCCCCACCTTGTGCTCACTTGTGCCCTCTCTCTCTCTCGAATAAATAAATCTTTAAAATCTTTAAAAAATAAATCTTAAAAAAAAGAAGAAATAATTGTAAGGTATGAGAAGTATTGTAATAAAGATACTCTACAAAGTCTTGAGATATATACAGCTGAGAGAGATCTCATTCAGTCTGTGGGAATTGGAGCAGGGTTCACAAAGGGCCAGGTATTTGAGCAGGACCTTTGAAGATAAGTAAAATTTTAACAAACAGAGAAGGAAAGTTATTCCTGTGAAAAAAATAATTTGGGGAAGATCAGCGAGGCATGTTAACACAAGGAGTTTGCAGGATGAAAAGTGTGGGTAGAGTACAGGATTCGTGGAGAAAGGGTTAAGAAGTGAAGTTAGAGGTGGAGGTTTATTTGTGAAGTGTTTAATACAGTGCCCAGCAGCTTGGCAGTGGGCAGCTCCTGAAAGTTTCTAAGAGGTGTGTATTTTAGAACCCTAACTCTGGCAGTAGTACAGGGGCCAGATTGGTGAAAGAAAGCAAGGGAAGGAAATCAAGTAAGGAAGGATGCTACCGTGGCTAAGTAACAAAAGAGGACGACGTGAGCCAGTGCCACAGTAAAGAAGACGTGTAGAAGAGGAAATGGATTGCCCTTCTGTACATTATCAGGATCTTTAGCTCGAGTTACAGGAAGGATGGTGATGGCATTGTCTTGGGTGGGCATTGCAAGAGGAGTGGGTTCCATGAGTTCTAAAAATGATACATCCCACATGTGCAACTTAGGTATCTGGTTTAGAGACAACCTGGTGGGAAGGCCCAGTAAGCAGTCTGCCTTAAAATTCTGGAGCTCAGGAGATAAAGTTACAAATAAGATATAGATTTGAGGGACACCTGGGTGGCTCAGTTGGTTAAGCATCTGCAGTAGGCTTGGATCATGATCCCGGGGTCCTGGGATCGAGTCCTGTGTCGGGCTCCTTGCTTGGTGGAGAGTCTGCTTCTCCATCTGCCTGCTGCTCCTCTGGCTTGTGCGCTTGCGCTCTCTCTCTCTCTCTCTCTGACAAATGAATAAATAAAATCTTTAAAAAAAAAAATACAGATTTGAAGGATGCCTGGGTGGCTCAGTTGGTTAAGTGTCTGCCTTCAGCTCAGGTCATGACCCCATGATCTTGGGATCAAGTCCCTCATAGGGCTCCTTGCTCAGTGGGGAGCCTGCTTCTCCCTCTGCCTGCCACTCCCCCTGCTTATGTACTCTCCCTCTTTTTCTCTCTCTCTGACAAATAAATAAATAAAATCTTTTTTTTTTTTAAAGATTCAGATTTGAAAAGGCATAGACATAAGTAAGATAATTTAGTGAAATCATGTGAAACAGGAAAGGAAAGGGCCTGGACCAAAGAGGGGATCCATCCATCACCAGAGAGTGAGCTTTCGGAATGGCAGGGGGTGTTAAGTGATGTCAGGACTGTTCAGACATCAGGGAAAATAAGGGTTTGGAAGAAGGTTTTTGGGCTTTGACGTTATCAATGACCTTGTCAAGAAGAGGTTCAGTAGTGTGGTGGGTGCAGAACCTAAATTAAAATGGATTGAGTTTCTGTCTTTAAGGAATTTAGAAGTAGAAGTAGGGAGGTGGAGAGATTGACTGTCTCAGAGAGGCACCTCACGATGTACAAACTATTTTTAGAAAATGGAAGGCATAGTAGAAGATTTAGAGCACAGGTAAGGAAATTACCCTTATCAACAAAACACTCCTGAGGAGGCAAAGAAAGGAGAATGAGTAAGACTAGGAGGAGGAAGTTCAGGGACAGAGAGCAGAAAAGTGGAGGGAGGCAGAGCACAAGTGCATCTGCACTCCTGGTGGTGTGACCTGCCGTGACCTTGGGGAGGGGACGCTGGGAACTAGAGGACAGGAAGAGGCTGCAGTAGCTCTTTGCATTTGTTCTGTGACGTCTACTGGATGGATTTATGAATGCTTTCTTGAGTGTCCAGTGTTTCTCTTCCAATCCAGTGATACTTCATGCCAACGTGTTTCCTTGAATGGTAGGTGTTCAGTCTTTAACTTTGAACAGAAGGCTACTCAAACGTTCTCTGTCATATATCATTTTAAATCCGTTAGTAGATAAAGGTTATCTTAAGTCACCACCACACCAAACTGGTCTCTGTTTAAACAGTAAGTAAGTTATATGTTAGGAAACAGAAATCATGGTTACCTTTTTTTTTTTTTTTTGTGGTTTTGTATTCACAGGGACAGGTTGTAGAAAACCTAAAGGCACAGGCCCTTTGTTCTTGGACTGCAAAGAAAGATAACCACTTGAACTTCTCAAAACATGATATTATTACTGTCTTGGAGCAGCAAGAAAATTGGTGGTTTGGGGAGGTACATGGAGGAAGAGGATGGTTTCCAAAATCTTATGTCAAAATCATCCCTGGGAGTGAAGTCAAGCGGGAAGAGTAAGCATTTTGTGTTTCCTGAGATGTGGATGTTGGTATTTCCACTAATGAGTCCGCCGTAAAACCACTGGCTGTTCGTCAAATAAAACATTTATGCTTGAGTTTGACCATCAGAAGGGTCATTCCTAGAGTGAAAAAAGCGCACTTCAGACATTTGTACCAGTTTTTAAATATCTTTTATTCTAGTTATTTCAGATTCCTAAAGTTCTCAAAGTGCTCTAAATTTGAGATCTGTTGTTTTCTTTGTGCTATCAGGTCCGTTAGAGAAGTTACTTTCATTTCCTTTGGAGCACTTCTCCCTTGTTGTTTACTATGCACTGTTGGTTTTTAAATAAATGTTTATTGAGTACCTCCCTTTTGCCAAAGTGTAGGGCTTGCCATTTCTGGGCCTCCAGAATTCCTTGAAGATCACACCTCTCTTACTGCTTATAACAGACTGGGCTGTAGTTATCCATTTTCTTACTCATATCCCTTATTAGATCATAAGCTCCAGGAGGACAGGGTCCATGTCTGTTGTTTGTTTTTCAGTTTTTCCCTGCCTCGTGTCATCTCAGTCATGTTAGCTCAGTGAATAAGAAGAGGAGTCAGTGAAGGAACAATCAGTTGAATCCATTTTAAATGAACAGCAAGTAAAAACTAGACAAGATCTCTGGCCGTTATTTCCCATTCCATAGAGGAGTGAGATCTTCAAACATCTTTAAGATGTTTAAGAAATAAGTACTGTAATGTAGTGATAGACAACTGTCTCTTGTGTTTTACATGGAAGTTGATCTAAATAGGAAAGTGATGGGATTGAATGAAAAGAGACAGGTCTTTGGAAATCAAGAGGCTTATTAAGTTCTGATTCTGCAATTTTTTGTCAGGCTGTATGGAATAACTTGCTTTGTCTGCAATTTTCTAATTGATGAGATAAAAAGAGTAAATTGATCTTTAGAAACTCTTCAATGCTGAGACTCTGTGTGTGAATTTTTAGTTCAAATGCAGAAATTTACTTTTCAGACTGACACAGAATTTTAGACTTAGAACTGAGTAAGTGATAACAATTCAGAGCTGATACATGCATATTGGCACTGAGCTGGGCCCTTTATAGGAATTATCTTATTTACACACCGTAACATTTTATGGAGTAGAAAACTTAAGTGCAAGACAGTAAGTTTAAATGCTTTTCCCCCCTAACTTTTCATTCAGTTACTGATCTTTTCTAACAGATAAGGCATGTAACTTGAAAGCTTATAGTAACAGAGAGATCATGCCCTAAGCGAGGCAGTCTGTTCAGCTATGGCCATGAGCTGTAGTAAGCTTCCACTCTGCTCCCCTGAGAACTGCCTTATTGTACAGTTTCTTCAAGGGTCCTGGGAAGCACTGGTACATCCTACAGATGTCTAGTTCTTAAATATGACAAGTTTTCCAGATTTTTTAAAAACAGTTTCCTGGGTTAAATTGGAAATTAAAGTTTTACCGGTTCTGAAATATAAAAATAAAGTTCTATTATTTTTATATATTTAAATGTAGTGTGCTCTAAACAAATGTTAAAATTTATATATTGTTATATTGTCCTTGTTTATCCCTATACCAAGCCAAGCCCCCATGTACTTTAGTAAATAACTGTCCATTTACCAAAGCACTTGTATCTTTTAAAATCCTTTAGCAAGGCAAAGTATCTCACACTTGAAAAAACTGTTTATAAATCATGTTGAAATTACTTTATTAAAAAATTTAGACGTCTGTAACTGTAGGTCCTTCTTAGTCCCCAGGCAATTTTGTGTATGAGAATATTTCTAGCCTGTGTACTGAGCCAATATTTAAATCAATTTTGGAAAGCTCTAAAAGAAAGTACTGCAAACACCTGCTGTATCACCTTTCTTGGTTTTTGCTTGTTGATGTCTGTTTCATTATTTTTTTTTATCTGTTTGTGTATTTATTTGGCAGACCAGAAGCTTTGTACGCAGCTATAAACAAGAAACCTACCTCTGCAGCCTATACAGTTGGAGAAGGTGAGTTTTTGGCAATTTGTAAATTAAATGGGAGTCAGATTAGCTATTGACTAATTATCTGACTTCCCACAGCTGTTATTTCCCCTCTTTCTGTGTCTTCAGTGTTAAAGTGGGTTTAGGAGAACTTGCCCCTTATCTATTTCATATGAATATTTAGAATATAGAAAAAAAATATGGCACTTTTAGAAAATCAATGCTATAAAAATTAGCAATAAAATCATAAATAAAAAATGTTGAAATGAGATAGCATGAAGGTTTTTGTTTTCCTGTTACTAGATATCTAGGTTACATATGTTTAGGGGGTAAGGCAATTTTAGTACATTTAGCTATTTACAAATTGCATTTTAATTACAGCGTATCATATAAATCATTAGGATTTGAAATCAAGGTACACTTTACCATAATTATTACAAAGAATTTTTTTTCTGTAGCCCTTTGGGTTGAATAATAACTTATTTTTTATTTTAATGTACTAAAAAATGAAAGATTGTCTACCCTAAGTTTCAGACATTTTTATTTAACACTCTTACATAACTTTATAAATGAATTGTATACATCCATTGTAAAATTAGTTGAATATTAGAAGTACATTTTATGTTTATATTATTGCTCAAGAAAATCAGTTTAATGGTAAATTAAATCATTTATTCAGTATCTACTATGTTAAAGATTCTATGCTAAAGCCTGAAAAATACAAGGATGAATAAAACACAGTTTCCCAAGTTCTCACAGTAGACTGGAGAGTATAGGCATACCATTGTAAGAAATTCTATAATGAGTACATAGAACTTAATTTTGAGGACCTATGAATCCACAGACATGGCAGTGTTCAATCATCGTAAGCAAGGAGTAGAGTTTCGCATAGTGACGAAGGAAGAGAAAGCTCTTGTGGACAGAGTGAAAGTCAAGAGCCAGGGCGTGGCTGTGAAAGGTAGGTTAGAGATCTCAGATTGCCAGCAAGGCTGGAACCGTAGGTTCACTGTGGAATGAGTGCTGTGCAGTGAGTCTGGGAAGGGAGCAAGGAGTGTCTGGGGAGGACCTTGCTCATTGCAGCATACCTAAACCTTGCAGGCATTTTTGGTTTTGTTAAATCGCCTAAATTGAGTAATACTGGGAACATGAACAGTAAATAGGTTGTAGATGGTGTTCCTAGTCCTTTCTAGTTTATGACGTACAGATGAAATTCCATGTTGACAAATAAAAATAACTAGAAAAGAAAGACTTCTGCAGCCAGCTCATTGTTTATTCTAAGTAGCAGTAATGACAGGGATGGAAACCAAAGCCAATATATTTTCCAAAAAAGGTCAGTATGTATTGAGTATCTATTCTATGCCAAGCACTGTGCTAGGAGCTGGGTCACTGTAGTAGAACTTGGCCACTAGTACTGATGTCAGCTGAATATTGGACATTTCCATAACTATATATGAAAGAATTAGAATAGAATTTAGCATATTAAAATATATTTTGTGAAAAAAAATATTTCCATATTTTGACTCTATAGAGATATTTATACCTATTTATCTTTTTGGATTATAAGACGGTGGTGATGATGATACAATGAGAAAAAGAAGAAACCCTTTGATAAAGCTTTATGTTAAATAATCTTTTTCTAGAAATTATTAAATAATTGCCTCATTCTTTTTTCTATTTTAAGATCTTTTTCGTTAGGTTTCCTTAAGTTACAGGGTCTTTTACAGTTAATTTACACAAGGTTTGAAGATAACATAATTTTTTTCTTTCTATAATCTTACAACTAAAATTAGCTTCTTTTTGCTTTGTTTCCTACAGAGTATATTGCACTTTATTCATATTCAAGTGTAGAACCTGGAGATTTGACTTTCACTGAAGGTGAAGAAATATTGGTGACCCAGAAAGACGGAGAATGGTGGACAGGAAGCATTGGAGATAGAACTGGAATTTTTCCATCAAATTATGTCAAACCAAAAGATCAAGAGGTAGGGTTATTTTGGTATAGAAACAAAATGATTCCATTTTTGTGGATTGAGATTCATCCGTAAAACAGACTCATGTATATATGGTTTTGTTCCGGCTTTGGTTATAAGGAAACCACTGAAGGTGGCACCAATAAAATAGAGTTTATTACAGGGATCCTGTTAGGTAAGCGGCACAGGATTTCATGAAATTTCTAAGAGTAGGAGCCATAGGTAGGGCTGGGCCTCATGGTAACTAAAGCTAGAAAATAGTCCCAAATCCACGAGATCAACTTGAAGGGGTCAGTAAAACTTAACTTTGGGCTCTGATGTTAATGTGACTCAGCCTGCACTCTGAGTTCCTGCTTCTTTTTGACCCACCCCTAGTGTGTACAGTGCAGCAGTTCTTAAACTTTTTGGTTTCAGGAACTTTACATTCTTAAAAATTATTGGGGATTCTTGGAGCACCTGGGGGTGGCTCAGTCAGCTGAGCAACGGACTTTTGATTTCACCTCAGGTCATGATCTCAGCAGGGTCTTGAGATATCAGCCCTTGCGTCATAGGGCACTGTGCTCAGCATGGAGTCTGCTTGAGATTCTTTCCCCTCTGCCCCCCCCACTCACACACTCTCTCCCTCTCTCTCTCTCTAAAATAAATAAATCTTTTAAAAAAATTATTGGGGACTCTAAAGAGTTTTTAAAAATATATGGGTTGGGGGCACTTGGGTGGCTCAGTTGATGAAGCATCTGCCTTTGGCTGAGGTCATGATCCCAGGGTCCTGGGATCGAGCCCCATATGGGGCTCCCTACTCAGTGGGGAGCCTGCTTCTATGTCTCCCTCTGCCTGCCACTCCCCCTGGTTGTGATCTCTCTTCTCTCTCTCTCAAATAAATAAATAAAATCTTTAAAAAATACGTGTATGGGTTAAAATACATATATAGGTTATATATAGTTGTATTTTCCATATTAGAAATTAAAACTGGAATTTTAAAAATACTTATTTTATTTTTTTATTTTTAATGATTTTTTTTATTATATTATGTTAATCACCATACAGTACATCCCCGGATTCTGATGTAAAGTTCGATGCTTCATTAGTTGCATTAAAAATACTTATTTTAAAGTAACAAAAGTAGGGATGCCTGGATGGCTCAGTCATTGAAGGCATCTGCTTTCAGCTCAGGTCATGATCCCAGGGTCCTGGGTTCAAGTCCTGCGTCAGGCTTCTAGCTCAACGGGGAGTCTGCTTCTCCCTCTGCCTGCCACTCCCCCTGCTTGTGCTCACTCTCTCTGACAAATAAATAAATAAAATCTTTAAAAAAATAAAGTAACAAAAGTAAACCCATTACATGGTAATATAAATAACTTGATTTTTATGAAAAATAACACTATATTTTCAAACAAAAAAGTTTGGTAAAAAGAGTAGCATCTCTTTAATGTCTGGCTTAACTTGAAGACAGCTAGATTCTTCTCTGTTCCAGTATTTAGTCTGTTGTGATACATTCTTTTGGTTGACATATGTGAAGAAAATTCAACCTCACACAGATATGGGAGAAAGCAAAAGTATTACATTTTCAGATGTCTGTGGTTATTCTTTGATATTATTATACCAAAACTTAATAAGTGTTTAATTGTTATAGGTTAGTTACACGTGGAATCTAAAGCCGTGTCAGTGAACATTTCTTCCTGTTATATTAAAATTCACCACTCTATTTTGACATTGAATGGATTTTTTACCCATGCATTGGTCATTTGGAAAATACAGAATCACTGAGTTAAGCAAATATTCCTTGTATTGACACATTTCATTATACAATATCAAAAAGTTTTATTTGTTAATATCACCACAGATCTCATAGGAAAATCTTCAGATACTTCGAAACTATCACACTCATGGTGGTAGATACAAGTTTTCTAAAATTTCAATTTTCTCTTGAAATCTTGAATTTGATCATTGGCAACAAGTCCTTGTCAGCTGTATTCCTTGATGGGACAGGCATACTTTATCTTTGAGAAAATGTCTGCTAAATCCTGAGTCTGAAGAGTTGTCTTTCATTCGTTCTTTCAAGTAAAAATGTCCCATGAAAAACCCAGTTTAGCTCACAGCTTAATCACACAAGTGCTTCTCTTTGATATAGCCATCTTGCTATTTCAGTATGCAGCAGAAACACCGTAGGCTTGCTTCCATTTAGTCACACAGAATTTTTAAAAGGTCACATATTTCATTAAGATTTCATAACATTTTTACTGCTTGATCAAGGGCATTCTTAAGGGCAGCTGGTTTTGTTTGTTCTGTGAGTATGTGGTTGTGAAGAATACTGTGACCGCTAGTATAATTTGGCACCACTGTCATGATTCATGCTAAGGCATCAGCAGTTCTACCCATCAGTGTAAATGTCAACATAGTGAAAGAGGTAAATAAAGTCTTAATACTGTTAATGAAAAAGGTCTTTATCTTCTGGACCCCTGAAAGGGGCTCAAGGATTGTCCCCAGGGATCCACAAACCACACAGTGAGAACCATCTAGGTTGACTTCTGGCTCCAACACTTAGAGCCAGTTATTTCACCTTTCTGTACCTCGGTTTCCTTCTCCGTAACATGGGGATAATCCTAATAAGTGTTCTGTTCCTCCGGTTTACTTGTTCAAATTCCTGAAATGAAGAAAGCTGGTTGGCCCAACTATCCTGTATAGCCAGACTGAGGTTGTACTTGCTACCCAGGGCTTGGATTTTTTTGTTCTTATGTCAGATTCATGGGGAATATGCAAAAAAATTAAAACCATTGTCTCCTAGGCAGCAGGAGTAAAACTCATATATGCCCTAAGATATGTTGTATGTGGTGGGCATTGATGCTAACCTGATAAATGAGAGGTATCTGGTCACGTTTGATACTCAGGAAAGATGCATTAAATAAGCTATTCTTGTTGAATCAGTGGATGCCAACATCAACCACTTGTCTGTAATGTCTGTTAATAGACCATATCTCCCCATAATTATGTGTTGGATTCTTCACTTACTTGGTTGACATAAGGCTAATTGTTATTTTGATCTTCATTTAAAGAAACAGTCCTGGGAATTAGAAATCTCTAATTCCTAATAACCTTTGCACTCTTACATCTGGATTATTAGAAAATGATAAAACAGCATGTTTTTCCCTTACAGAGTTTTGGGAGTGCTAGCAAATCTGGAACATCAAACAAAAAACCTGGTATGTATAATAATGAAGTTGAAAAATTACTACAGTGTTTAATAGTCTTGAATTCATAGTTTCTTGTCTGCCTTCTTTTCAGAGATTGCTCAAGTAACTTCAGCATATGTGGCTTCTGGTTCTGAACAACTAAGTCTTGCACCAGGACAGTTAATATTAATCCTAAAGAAAAATTCAAGCGGGTGGTGGCAAGGGGAATTACAGGTAATAACCTTGAAATAACATTTATCATTTTCGTTATAAAAGTAACACATGCTCATTAAAAAATAAAATTAATAAAAATTTTAGATAACCTATAATCATACCACTTAGAGGTAATCAGTATTAACATTTTAATGTATTATGTTTCCCTCTAGTCTTTTCTCTGTTCATTTTTAGCACAGTTGAACTGATATTATAAGTAACAATATGAAGAATAATTTTCTCTACAGACATAATTGTTTTCCAATAATACCTGCTTTAATAAACCACAGGTCACCTTCTTAAAGGAAAGCATAGCATCAGCTTTGCCTGGGGTAACCCCAGGTTTGCAGTATAGCCTCTATCCAGGAAAAGAAACATGATCCAGACTGTGTACTGAGAAAATGCTACTCGTTAGACTTTTCCAACCACAGTCTTATGTTTTTGAAACAGCAGTGCAAGGAAAGGAAATGTAGGCATAAATGAACTTAGTTTTTTCCTAAAATATTAACAGAGACAGTTATTGCATATGTTTAGATACGGAAAGAGATTTCTTTTCCCCTAAAAGTTCCTTACTGGAAAATCGAAAAGGCATTTTAAGATTAAAAAATGAGGAGAGGTATAATAGCTATATCTTTATATAAGATTGATATATGATTATAATATGGAGGATTAGCACAGCTTCACTCTTTCAAATCAGCCTTACACAATTCCTAAAGAGCAATGGAGGTTCAAAATTCAGTGTCTTGAATAACCCCCTGAAATCCCACCTTCCTGATTGGCTTTGAAGATTGACCCAACCAAATGGGAAACATGGCTCTCCACAAATTGTATTTCTGATCTCTGTATTAATTATTAACATAGCCCCAGTAGATGTTCATTGTGCACTGTACCATTTTAAGTGTTGACTTGAACTTACCAGGAGAACTCTAGAAGAGTCTTCATAAATATCATTTGTGTGAAATATGCAGAGAACTCTGAACTCCGAAGGCCTCCTAGTAGACTTCTACAGTAGCGTTTTCAGCAGCACTTTGAGATGCATATTGAGTCTTCCAGTTGTTTGATACTGACCTGGAAGGCCAGTGCAGAATTCAGCGGCCCCAAGAACACCCTAACTCTGACACCATCTATAAGTTTGGAGGTCCCCAAGACCACTCTCAAGTTCAGTAACTTCAGTAACTAACTAGAATGACTCACATAGTTATAGTTTATTACAGCAAAATAATTTAGATTAAAATTAGCCAAGAGAAGAGATGTATGGGGCTGATTTCAGGGCAGTTCCAAAAACAGAGCTTTCATTGACCTCTCGCAGTGGAGTCATGGACAGCATTAACTCCTGGCAACAACACATAGCAAGTATTGCCAAGCAAAGGAGCTCATTTGAGCCTTGGAGTCGAGAGTTTTTACTGGGGCTCCGTGACATAGACATGGTTCTGCCCGTATGGCTAAACTCAGTCTCCAGTCCCTCTGGAGGTTGAGTTCACACTATGTGATTCAGAGTATCTACTGTAAGTCACATTGTTAGACTGTCTGGCACAGTCAAGGCCCCCAGAGGAAAATAAGACACTTAGCAGTCAGGACATACCACAGGTTTAGAAGATTACCTCCCACGAGCCAAAGGCAGAATCCAGACCTCTTTTGGGACAGGGCTAAATTCTTTACTACACATCCTTTTTTAGTTTATGTCTCAATAATTGTTTTTAATCTCATCTTTCATATTCCTTTTGCTGATTTTACAGGCCAGAGGAAAAAAGCGACAGAAAGGATGGTTTCCTGCCAGCCACGTTAAACTTTTGGGTCCAAGCAGTGAAAGAACTACACCTGCCTTTCATCCTGGTACGGTGGTGGGTTAACTTGTATCACAGCTTCCAGAAGTTTTGTTGAAACTCAGCAGCTTCCTAGATTAGCATACGCTTTGAGAAATATTAAAAATTGTTTCTTTTTATAACTCTGCCTAAAAGCAATGTCACAATTAGAACTTCCTTTCTAAAAAGTTCTATGTAAAAACAGCCAACTGTTCAGTGATACTTGAACCACCTCATTGCTTCAGATTTTTCGAAGTGGAATTGCCCTGCTCTCATACTTAAGTGCAGTAGTTCCTGTGGATTAACTGTAGCTGGGAGAGTCTTGTTTTGTAAAATAAGGAACAAGAAGGAGGGTGCGTGAGAGCAGCTCAGGGGAAATTTTAGCCTAATTTTAACATCTAATGTTAGAGTAATTTAAATCTGAGGGCAGTTTTAACATGGGATCTTTGTAGGAATAATTAATCTGTTATTTTGTTCTTTTTTTGGTAGTGTGTCAGGTGATTGCCATGTATGACTATGTGGCAAATAACGAGGATGAGCTGAATTTCTCCAAGGGACAGCTTATCAATGTTTTGAACAAAGATGATCCTGACTGGTGGCAAGGAGAAATCAACGGGGTGACTGGTCTCTTTCCTTCAAACTATGTTAAGATGACAACAGACTCCGATCCAAGTCAACAGTGTGAGTAATATCAAACTGATTGCCTCTCAGCTAGTGCAAAAGCTTTAATATGCAGCACTGCATATTCTGTCCCAGAGTGTATCTTAAACTCAGCACTCCTAGCCAGTATATATTAATGATGCAAGCAATAAATTGCAAAAGGAAAATTTTCACAAAATCATAAGTTATACTGCTTTAAATACTTTTTTCCTTAGCTTTAAACCTTACTATTAGACTATCTGAAAAAATGTATAACTCTTTTACAGGTTCTTGGGTATAAGAGCAGTCTACGCTTCAACTTCCCTTTACCACCATCCTTTTTTTACCTCTAATGATCTTTATCTCCTTAATAAAGAGCACCCAGTAATTACCATATTCACCTACTCAAATTACCCTTTGAGAGTACAGGTGCTATTAATTTTGCAACCTTCTCGTTTAATATCCACATATTTACACATCATCCAGGTTAGCAGAAAATTAAAAACCTGTTTAAACTGTTGGCAAAACTCTATTAGGTGATTTTTTTTTTTTTGAGATACCTAATGCTATAAGAGATACATGAATCAAGATCTGTTTCACTATTTTTAGAACAAGGATCCAGATCTCAGTGTGAAACATAGTATTATATAAAATTATCTCTTAGCAGTTGCCTAGCCTTTCTTATATTTGACAATAAACATGCATTTATAGTGGAGAATAAACAGCACTTGGAAATACTTTTTACCTTTATAAAATGTCACTTTTCCCTACCCTTTTGATTTTGTGTTGTTTGTTTTTTGTTTTTTTTTTTTTTACAAAATACAGCATGATTCATCATGATTTGTATTTTTATCATTGTGAAATTATCTAAAATATTTAGCCTTTCATTTTAGTTTCCGAGAACATATAAATGGTAACCCAGTCAAGCTGAGTTATGCTGATGATTCAGTGCATATATTACACATTTATACTATATCTTATCATTTTGAAATATTAGTGCATTATTTTCACTATAGAGCTTGTAGCTCTAAAGATAGTTCTGATCCTGGGAGAAGACTTTCCTTGAGATAAAGCAACTAAATTTCCCAATTTGGTTGTGGTAGGAGTTGAGTTTTGTATGGTTTGAACATTCCCCAAAAATGTGGGCTACCTAAATGACTGTTTTTAAGCTCTGCTGATAGTTTGGCAGCTTCCAGAGCTTGCCTGTGCATCTAATTAATTAGACATCCCGAGGTGCCTTCCCTGGCCCTGAGAGGGGAAGATACTTCTCAGACCTCTGGGATCTGGAAGCTCTTTGGCTAGTGAACCTTGGAGGCACCCAGTACAGCGGTACGTTTAGCTTTTCTAGTGCCCGCATGTGAAGGGACGGGTTTCCAAGTGCGCTGTTGTTTATCTTGCTTTTCAGTGGAGGAACACTTTTTTCCAATTAAGTCTTATATAAGAAATATAAAGAACAGATAAAAGCTATTCTAAAGGAAGAACAGCCAGGAGTATATGAGTCTGTGAAAACTGGTTAAATTTTAAATTACCATTTGTGTTTCTTGGGCCCTTAGATAATTATTATTTTCACTTTATTATGTAATTAGGATGTTTTTTTTAAAGATTGAGAATTCTAATAGTTCAGATTTGTTTAGTTGATGTTGCATGTTACTAGTCAAATTTTTTCTCACCCACTTAATTTGCTTTATGTTCATTTTATTCCTCATTTTTCTTTTTATAGGACCCAATGTTGTCTTCCAGTGTGAAAGCACCCCAGAGACCCACTATCCAAGTTTGACTCTAGCGTGGAGGCAGGGCAGGCAGCCCTGATCAAATATCTCCTACACAATTCATTAACTTCGTTTGAATGTTAGAGCCACTTGTGATTATTTCTTTGTGTTTCTAATTTATAGTTAAAATTTGTAACAAGTTAAAGGATAGTGGGTCTTTGTGTGGCTTTCCCTGCTGTTCACTCTGGCATCCTTTAGCATTTTTCTTCTTTTTTAATTTGGTAATTGTAGGTCATTAGCATGCATATTGAGTTTGCCCCTACATGGTGGGAGTTCAAACACACAAAGACCCACTATTTGCACAAACTATTCTCACTGGTTTGGAATGGGCTGCCATGCTTTTCTAATGTTACTGCAACATGTATATTCATTACAATTCAGATAAAACTTGCTTATGTTTTGCTCTTATGTTTGATCTAATCCTAATCACAGTGAGCTCTTAACTGGTTCAGTATGTGATTTGCTCCCAAATCTGCACTGTTTACTCTGTTACTTTCTAATATGCCACCAAGAGTACCAATATTTAAATTCGTTTAAAGGCCAAGAACTGGAAACAACCTTTTCTCTATTTTCTGTGTATTTCCGGGTGGGAGAAATAACACTTCTGGGAAGCTTTTCTCAGAAAAGAGGAAAGCAGCCTGCCCCAGCAGAATGTGCAGAGCGGGCTGTTTCCTCCTTCTCAGCTGCCCACGAACGGGCACTGTGCTGTGGGAGTTCCCTTAGGGCCTGTGAGCTCTGGGCTAATGATGAGCCTGCACCATATGCTGTAGCAGGTAGTGGTTACTTCTTTATCGGTGACCTAACTTTGGATTCTTTTTGAGGAATGGAAGGGTCCCATCACTGACGGTGAGATAGAAAACCTTCCCTAGTTTAGCGTTTAGATCTAGAATACATTCTAAAGTCAAAATTCATGATACCTATTTTAATTAGGTGACTGCTGTCCCAGGTCATAAAAAGACACGCGTTGACCTTCTTCTGAATGTATTTCATAAAAATCATAAAGAATCCTTGAAGAGTTTAAATGCCCCTGAAGCAGGTATACAGGCTCTGCTCAGTCAGGAATGAATTCCAGTGAAGGAAAGATGTGAGAGTGGGCATTCTTCTATGTCCGTGAAGCTGCTCTAAGGCCAGATTGATTTTACCATCCAGAATTCTCTGGCTAATATCTTGTCTTCAGACACATTGGCTACTTTGGCATAGGATTTTACTCCTTTTCCTTGAATGGGAAACACTTTAAAGATAATAAACATTATTATAAATAAGTAAATGATGTGAGAGTACCTAGCTGAAACAAAAAGGAGTTTTAGTAGACAGTATTAAACTGTATTTGAAAATCAATGAGAAGTTTATGCAATTTAAAATGTTTACAAACGGCAGTGCAATCTACTGTTTATGAATGTCAGAGTATTATCAGGAAAAGTGTACATACAATCACAGAGTCTTATTTCCTCACAGAGTTCTTTAAGGAGAATGAAATACGTTTTTATATCTCTGAGTTTCAGTTAGAGGCATATTTTGTGCAATATTTATGTTAATGTGCCTATACATTGTGAATGAATAATTCAGTCATTGCCTAAATCATAACTTTTTTCTTGAGAAAGAATCGACAGTTTAGGTAGAACTTTACGTAGTTCAGATATCTGTGTTTCAAAATGCTTAACATTATTGGGACGTATGATGATGTATATGTGTGCTCCCTGGGGCAGGGATTTCTAGTTATTAGACCACCTCGGTTTTTAGCATTTGGCATCATCATGGTACTTTTATAAAATATGACATCAATAGGAAAGCAATAACACTTAACAGGTGGAATAACAGATTTGCCTGCAGTCAGTAAAGGAGACAGTGCAAAGACTGAGTCATTGTGAATTCAGCTGATCTTCCAAATTGTGTGGATTACTTGGTCTTGCCTTTTATTTTCTGGACTTTCTGCTTTTGCATCTTTGTTGGGTTCAGATTAAGGACAATTACTTTAAATCCATTTTAAGCCCTGAGAGTGGAAATCAGACCACTGTTAATTAGCCGCACAATTTGGTATAACATTTTCTCTTTATAATTTTGATTTTGGGCTTATCGAATACACTGATAAATTATTTCAAGGATATTTTTATAGCTCATATCGCTTTGTTGTAACCCTGATAAATATAAGTTATCAATAATGACATTCAGGTAGAGCTTAGCATCTGTAATCAATCTGAAAAATAGTACGTTCATCAGATACCCATAGACTAAATCAAATCACATAACGGCATATTTAAGCTGGGTGTTGGTCTGGAAAATAAGTTTGCTGTATTTCCTGAAATACCACTCTTTGTGTAGGTATTTTGCCATATTTTTGAGAGAAAGCTAAAAGTAAAGGAACTTGAATGGCATGTAAGAGTAACCTAAACCCTTCTTAAAAGTGCACACAGTCAGTCCTTCGAAGTCCCTCCCACTCAGCCACACTGTTTGCTCTCTCATTCAGGATGAGAGGCAGCTTTTATTTGGCTTAGAAAGCAACATTAGAAGGAAAGGGTTTATCAGGAACACACGGAATTTTAAAATGGAAATAAATCTGAACTCCATAGGAAGAATCCAAATACCTGTTTATTAAAAAAAAAAAAACTTGTTTATTTAAAGATAGTAGTATGTGGTAATCATTTTTAAAGTATGTGATTAAACCTGATAGGTTTTCCAGTGATGAAAAAAATCAGTTCTAAAACCAAAGCTGATTTTTTAGCAAATTTGAAAATTTAAATCAATCCCACCCATTATATAGTTTCCTCTAAAACTTTATCTTAAAGGGTCATTTTAAAATAATACAACTATTAAAAAATGTAACTGCTGTTTTATTTTAAAACACAATACAAATACTGATAGTTTAAAAGAAAGTGGGGGAAGGAAAAGTAGAGAAATGCCAATTCCAGTCCAAAGCTTTATTTGCCAAGTTTTTCTTAGAATAAATTTTACCAAGTTATAAGTTCTTGTAAATAGAATCTATAATGGAAATACTGAGAGACTTTGCTGAAAGTGGCAGTATTGAATGCCGCTGTGTTGCTACTGTAATAAGTTATTAAATTGTTGAAAAGTGCTGTTTTTGCCTTAAATTTTTATTTTGTGTGTCTTGAAACTATAGTATAAAGGTATTGAGATTGTGCAGATGCTGGGCACGCTTGGCATGAGGTCATCTGTTTTTATTTTTACAAAATTGTAATATAACTATGCAAGTGTGTTTATTAAAAGGACACAAACTACATTACTTGTATTGTGTATTTCTTTTGAAGCACCTTTTGAAACATGTTTTTAATTATATGTAGTCGTGATTGAATTTCTTTGGAATTTCTCTTTTTCCTTAACATAGTCTGTGGGTACAGGCCAGCAAATTGTTTTATATCACAAAAGGCAGAAGAAATTTTTAAATGGTCAAGATCAAGATAATTTGATACAAGATAGTCATATGTATCTCAAAGCAAAAGAAATATTTATTTGAAAGTAAAAAAATATAATCCATAGACTACTTATGTTATTTACAGTTTTTACTCCAACTTTTTTCTAAAAAGATTGGAGGGAACTTACAAGTTGATAGTCATTGAAGATGCAAGATAAAACATTCTTAGAACAAAACAAGAGTCTATATGAAAGAAACTGCAGTGAGTGCTTGGAGGCAGCAGACTTAAGTAGAGGGTTACACTTAAGAAATCAAGTTGGTGGTTTCACCTTGATTGAAAAAATATGGATCAAAATCCAACCCATCTATCAATGTCTGGCATAAGCCGCCTCTTTCCAGAAAACCTTTCCTCATCTCTGGAATTGAGCATTTGCATAAGGCCAAGCAGGGGACTAACTGCTGAGAATATGAAAATGAGTGTCAGCTAGTCCTGGGCTCAGGTATTGCATTGCTCTGTGAGGGGGTCAGGCACATAGGCAGGTAATTCTAGAACAGCATGCTGATAATAAGCGCAGTAATAGACATTCCCTGGGCACCAAGAGAGTACAGAGGAGGAATACCTCATTCACTGTAGATTGGTAAATTAGAGAAGACTTACTGGAGGAGGCAACTCTGAGACCGATAAGATAAATCAGAGTAAGCTAGATGGGGGGTGGGATGGTGAAGAGTATGATAAAGCCAAGAAACAGTGGAGGTGGGGTAGGGGCAGTGATTTTTATAAGCAGTTCATTATGGCTGGAGTGAAAGTGCAAAGCCAGAAACACTGAAAGATGGGGCTTGAGAGGCAGACCAAAGGCTAAATCAGAAATTCTCTAGCTTGAATGAGAGATTCATTGGGATTACCTGGGGTGCCTAAGTCCTCGTGTAAATGTCCTAAAGCATGGTCTGTGTGTGGGGATTTTTCAGAGCTCCCCAGATGATTCTGCTCTGAAGCCAAGGTGGGGAAAAAGGGATGAAACAGAGCTAAGAACTGTGTCTGAAGGAACATTGGCAGGAGTTAGGGATGGATCGGATGTGTGGGCAGGTTTGTATCCTGGTGATGGAATAGTGGTGCCGCCAGCTACAGTAAGGAATCAAGAGTTAGGGGAAGAAGAAAAGTTTGGTTTTGACTACAGAGCACCAATGGGACACCGAGTAGACCCATGCAGCAGGTGGTCAGAGAGGACTGAGCTGCAGCAGCAGGACATCAGCCGGTGGCATGAATGCAGGCTGATGGCATTGAGCCCATGAACGTAGGTGAGCTGACCGTCTGAGGGTGTCAATAGTTACCAGTGGGACAGTGAAGGCACCCACAGACGCAGGAAACAGATTGTAGGAGAATAAGTAAGCACTGGCTGTACAACCATTGCTCATACCAGTGAAAAGAAAAGAAGGAATGTGCCTTCATTGAGCACTTACCAATCTAGGTACTTTTCTGAAGTTCCCAAACATTTTTCCTCATTATTATTTCCTTTTTACAGATATGGAAATGAAAGCAAAAGCTAAATAACTTGTCCAAGTTTACACAGCCAGTAAGTGATAGAGGTGGATTCAAACCCACATGCTTTGGCTCCAGAGCCAATACTCTCACTGTCTACACTTGTGTGTGGGCACTGCCACCCTGTTTAGAGCAGTGAGGCTCCGCAATACGACCATCGCTGGAACCAGGGAAAAGGAAAGGAAAGAGGAAAGATCAGAGGCGGCTCAGTGTTTCCTCTTTGTAGCAGGTATACACAGAAGCAGGAGGCAAAGACTGATTATGGCAAACAAGGACAGGAATCTTTAAGAATCGTGTCTGGAGGGGTAAAGCTAAACATAATTGCTTCTTTTCGTAGCAGCTTTA
This sequence comes from Ailuropoda melanoleuca, assembly GCF_002007445.2. Classification (NCBI taxonomy): domain Eukaryota; kingdom Metazoa; phylum Chordata; class Mammalia; order Carnivora; family Ursidae; genus Ailuropoda; species Ailuropoda melanoleuca. Next base: position 125,821,398 of record NC_048221.1, read on the forward strand.
TTGAGATATAAGTCATATACCATACAGTTTATCCATTTAAAGTGTAGAATTGAATGGTTTTTAGTATATTCAGTTGTGTGACTATCACCACAGATGGCTGGTTCCAGAACATTTTCATCACCCTCAAAAGAAACCCTGTACCCTTTAACCCTGTATCCTTTTATCTTCCTATACAACGCCCACCCCCAGCCCTAGGCAGCCACTAATCACCTACTTTCTATCTCCGTATGTTTGCTTACTCTGGACATATCATACACACGGAGTTGTAAAATGTGTAGCTTTTGTGGTTGGCTTAGTTTACTCAGCATAGTATTTTCAAGGTACAGCCATGCTGTAGCATGCCGCCATACTTCATTTCTTTTTATGACTAAGTAGCATTCCATTGTATGGGTATACCACATTTTGCTTAGCCATTCTTTAGTTAATGGACATTTGGGTTGTTTCTACTTTTTTGGCTATTATGAACAATGCTGCTATGAATATTTGTGTACAAGTTTTTGTGTGGACATATATCTTTATTTCTTTTAAGTATACACTAGGTAGGAGTGGAATTGCTACATCAAATGGCAATTCTTTATTTAACGTTTTGTGTTGTTTTTTTTTAAGATTTTATTTATTTGAGAGAGACGAAGAAAGCGCATGAACGGTGGGGAGGGGCAGAGGGAGAGGGAGAAGCAGGCTCCCTGCTGAGTGGGGAGCCCGGTGAGGGGCTTGATCCCAGGACCCCAGGATGATGACCTGAGTCAAAGGCAGATGCTTCACCTACTGAGCCACCCAGGCATGCCTCTGTGTTTAACTTTTTGAGAAACTGCCAGACTATTTTCCAAAGTAGCTGCACCATTTTACATTCCCACCAGGAGGGCACAAGGTTTCTCTTTGTCCATATCCTCAGCAACACTTGTTATTATCTAACTTCTTATTGTAGCCATCCCCCTGGGTGTGAAGGGACATCTCGTTGTGGTTTTGATTTACATCTCCTCAGTGGCTAATGATGTTGAGCATGTTTTCATGTGCTTGTTGGCTATTTGTGTATCTTCTTTAGAGAGACGTGTATTTAGACCCTTTGCCTATGGTTTGAGTAGTTTGTCTTCATAATCACGTTTTGAACTTTGTTTTAAACAAGAACAAGTTCTGAAATACACGAGAGATGTCTTAATGCTGTTGTCAAAAGGCAAAAATCACTTAGTCAAAGGGAGTGATAAAATCAGAGTGCTAGAGCGAACGTGCTGGGGAGTGTGGTGGGGGGGTTGCTTTGAAGCCCGGCTCTCCCCACTCACTTCGTGAGACAGCCGCACCTGTGTATAGTGAGGTTGAGAATACCTACACTGCAGATGCGACTGAGGGGTCTCTGAAGCACTGGGTCAGTGTCTAACATGCAGAAACTAGAAATAACAGCTAACATTTACTAAGCCTTTGCTTTGTCCTGGGTGATGGACTGGGTACTTTGGGTACGTGTCTGGGTTAGCCAGTGGTGGAGTTAGAACTCGAGTCCCAGTCTGACTCCAAGGCAGAAGTATGTGGAAGAGTCCATAAGAAGTTGGCTGTTGGACACAGCTACTCATTGCATGTGTAACAGAGAAAGTATGTAGGTACCAGTCGTCACTTAGACACAAAAATTAGTTAAAGGAGAGTGAGAGCTCTGTTGGCATTTCCAGAAAAGTGCCCCTTTTCTCTAGAATTCAGGCCGGCAAGCATCAGACCAGGTCACGTTTATACACACTCGTGTGTGGTTTGCCTCAAGGAGAATGGCTGTGTAAGCACCATTTAAAATGGCTTGGCATTTCAGAATGTAAGACTTAAACCAAGAGGCCTAGATGGAGGGATTCCGTAGCTCTAAATTCTGCACTAAGTCTCTTAGCCACCAAACTTCAGAGTCTGTGATTTACACAGCACGGGTCAGAGTGATAATCTGTTGTTCAGAGAGTTGATGAGAGGTGGTAAATCATCATACGCTTGTTGGTAACAGTTATTTTTATGTTCAGATTAAAGGCTATATGTTGAGCAAACAAGAAAACTAGAGTTGCATGACACCTCTTCCTAATGTTCTCTGTTTACATAGCACATCAAGTCCCTCAGTTGGGTCCGTGATAGAACTCTGGCAATCTAGGTGTCGCAAGGATCAGCCTGAACAAGACTCCTTCCGAGGCTGAGCCTTGGAGGCACCTCTGTCTACCGATAGGAGTTCTTTGCTTTCTTTTAGGCTTATGACCTTTCACTCTAGAGTCAAAAATAAAAATAAAACCAATAAAATGTTTCTTTGACAACTGGTGTTTATCAGCAGACTTGCTTTGGGAAGTCTAGAATACTTCCATTTACTGATAACCAAATGTTATCCTTTCTGATGGTCTGCAATTAGAATATAATATTAACTTCTGTTTTTGTGCTTAAACAACCTGACTCCTGGTGACAAAGAATTGACAGGCATCAAGAAGACATCGAGTTTAAAAATTTGTTCAACAATTATTTAAATTTCCAAAAACAAAATCGCAAATATCTGTGGCTTCATGGTGGGAGCATACTACCTGGTACATAGTTTGCATTCAATAATAGTGGCCAAGTGGATCAACTGCTATTCTTTTTTTTTTTTTTTTTAAGATTTTATTTATTTATGTGACAGACAGCCAGTGAGAGACGGAACACAGCAGGGGGAGTGGGAGAGGAAGAAGCAGGCTCTCAGCGGAGGAGCCTGATGTGGGGCTCGATCCCATAACGCCGGGATCACGCCCTGAGCCGAAGGCAGACGCTTAAGGACTGCGCCGCCCAGGCGCCCCTTAACTGCTATCCTTTTACAAAATAAGATATCCAGTAGTTTTCTGGTGCCCTGACAAAACTTCTGTATTAAAGACAGTCTTCAGGGGCGCCTGGGTGGCTCAGTCAGTTGAGCGTGCAACTCTTGATTTCGGCTCAGGTCATGATCTCAGGGTTGTGGGATGGAGCCCCAGTGTTGGGCTCTGTGCTCTGCCCAGAATCTGCTTCTCCCTCCCTCTGCTCCTTCCCCCACTCGTGCTCTCTCTCTCTCTCTCTCTCAAATAAATAAATAAAATCTCTTTTTTAAGGCAGTCTTCAGAAAATGCACAGTTTAGTCATCTGGATTTACTGTTAAAAATTGTCTTTTCGCTGAGCTTTGACTCAGTGAGACTGAAAACCATTATGTGATCCCCTGGCTGCTTCTTTAGGACAGAGAATGGCGTTGTTCAGTGGCATTGCTCTTCTCACAATGGGCAAGGACTTTTCTGGGACTTTATGACATAATCCGAACAAGCTCTCTTTGTATTCGTCATCACAAACCATCTTTTGTCCGATCACCTTTTGGAATCTTCGCAGAGCTCCCTCCTCTGCCTTCTTAGGCGTCTCTCATTTGCTTCTTGCTTTCGCGTGTGTTTAGTCTGCAGCTGCCTCCCAGCTCTGTGGGACACAGTTTACACGAACTGTTATTCATTGTGCATAACTCGGCTGTCAGTCCCTGTGTCCTCACGCATGTTGTGGGGGAGACCGGGGGGGGGGGTCCTGTGGCCCTGGGGACTTTCACCTGATTGTCGCCATGATCTCTCCTTTCTTACTTTCCCACCCGTCCTGTCTGGCAGAAAGAATTTACCAGTAAGTTTTCATCGTTCTCTCTGGCCAACTGTAGTTAATATCGATGTACCATCTCTGCGGTTCAGAGCTTATCTTCATATCACATTCTACAAATACTTGTTGAAGACCTACTATGTGTCAGACACTGGGGATATAGCAGATTAAAACACGGGGGAAAAATTTCCTCCCCTCTTGGAGCTGACATTTAAGTAGGGCAAGACAGAAAACAAACAAAATGAATAAATATGTCATGTCTTGGAAAATTAAAGCAGGTTAGGGAAAGGGAGGGATGGGTTGGTGGGGGAGGGTCGAACCAGACGGATTTCAGTTTTAAACAGGCTTCTCAGATAAAGCCTGTCTGAAGTGGTGACATGGGAGCAAAGAGTTGAAGGACAGGACAGCTATCTGGAAGATCATTCTAGGCAGACAGAAGAGCACATGTCAGGGCCTCCATCGGGAGCATGATTGTAATGCTTGAGGAACAGTGTGGAGGCCGGTGTGGCTGGAACAGAGGGAGAAACAAGAGGAAGACGTGAGGACAGAGGGTTAACTGAGGAAATGGGGGAGACTGTTTAGGTTCTTAGAGGCAGTATTTTGGCTTTTGCCGGGAGTGACAAGAACCCATCAAAGGGTTTTAGTCAAAGGAAGGACATGATCTGATGTGCTTTAACAGGATAACTCTGGCGTGCTAGATGAAAGCAGGGGTTGGGACAGGGAAGGGCTCAGAAGCAAGCAGACACGTTAAGAGGCTAGTTCAGTAACGCAGGTGAACAGTGGTGGTGGCCCGATCAGCATCATCCAAGTGGACATAATGAGAAGTCGTCAGACTATGGGTGTATTCTGAAGATAGAGCCAACAGGTGGATTGAATGTGGGGTGTGAGAAGAAGAAAAGTATCAAGGGTGTCCCTAAAGATCTTGGCCTAAGCAACCGGAAGATGGAATTGCCATTAAATGAAGGCACATGATGAGGGAGGAGGGGCAGGGAAGATGATTAGGAGTTTGGTTTTGGATATTACCATTACTTACCTTTAAGATCGATAAGTGGAGATACTGGGTAGGCCGTAGAACATGGTGAGATCCAGAGGATATATTCAGGCTGGTGTATATGTTTGTTTGGGAGTGCTTCAGTGTGTAGGTGATACTTAAAGCCACCAGACTCAGTGGCTGGATGTGGAGAAGAATTACAAGGCTGAAACTTTGGGTTCCACATTCCAACATTAAGTCTGTGGGTTTTGGAGGAGCTAGGAAAGGAGAGGAGGGGACTGGCCAGTGAGGTAGGAGGACATGAGGCGAGGTGGTGACCTAGAAGCCAAGTAGAGAAGGATTTTAAAGGGGAGGGAATGATCCACTGTCACAAATGCTAAAGGAGGAAGTGACGTGGAGCTTTTAGGAACCTCTTCTTCTTTAAACTACAACATTTGAAAATAATTTTAATGTTTAATTTTTCAGTTATAGTCAGGAAATGTTTTTATACAGTAATATGGACTCTGGTATTTGTTGAAATTAATTCTGGGGGTGCTTGAGAAGAACATGTGTTCTCATGCATATGTGTTCATTATATTAATGCCTGTTAATATTCAGATCTTTCATTACTAATTTTCATTGAGAGAGATATGACAGTCCACTACTTTGATTATAGATTTTTCAGATCTTTTTTCTTTTTTCCTCTCTCCCTCCCTTGCTCCTCCCTCCCTCTCTTTCTCTTCCTTCCTTTCTTCCTTTCTTCCTTTCTTCCTTTCTTTCTTTCTTTCTTTCTTTCTTTCTTTCTTTCTTTCTTTCTTTCTTTCCTTTCTTTCCTTTCCTTTCTTTTCTTTCCTTTCCTTTCCTTTCTTTTCTTTCTTTCTTTCTTTCTCCCCCCCCTTCCAGAGGTACTTTTGTCAGTTAATTTTACATTTTGAGGCTGTCCTGTTGCACATGAAATCAAAATTATTATCCTAAATATTTACAATGTTTACACAGATCTTTGAAAGCCTATTTTGTCTGCTGCTAATAAAACCTCCCTAGCTGCTTTTTAATATTTTGTAAATATGTAGCTTTTTCCAGACCTTTACTTCTGACATTTCTGTAACATTACAGATTAGGTGTCATAAACAGCATCTAGCTGAATTTTTTAATTCCAGTATAATTAATATGCGGTGTTCATTGCAGTAAGTGTACTCTTCATCCCCACCACCTATTTCTCTCACTCCCACCTACCTCCTCTCTGGTAACCACCAGTTCTATATACTTAAAAGTTTTATATTTGTATCTGTTTTTTTGTTTGTCTCTTTTCTTTGTTCGTTTGTTTTATTTCTTAAATTCCACATATGAGTAAAATCATATGGTATTTGTCTTTCTCTGACGGACTTATTTCACTTAGCATTATACACTCTAGCTCCATCCACTTCTTGCAAATGGCAAGATTTCATTCATTTTTATGGCTGAGTAATATTCCATTGTCTATATACACCACACATCATCTTTTTTTTTTTTTAAAGATTTTATTTATTTATTCGACAGAGATAGAGACAGCCAGCGAGAGAGGGAACACAAGCAGGGGGAGTGGGAGAGGAAGAAGCAGGCTCACAGCAGAAGAGCCCGATGTGGGTCGATCCCACAACGCCGGGATCACGCCCTGAGCCGAAGGCAGACGCTTAACCGCTGTGCCACCCAGGCGCCCCTCACACATCTTCTTTATCCATTCATCTGTGGATGGACACTTGGGCTGCTTCCATAATATGGCCATTGTAAATAATGCCGCAGTAAACATAGGTGTACACTTATCTTTTTAGTTAATATTTTCATATTCTTGGGGTAAATACCCAGTAGTGGAATTACAGTACTGTATGGTAATTCTATCTTTAATTTTTTTAAGGAACTTCCATACTGTTTTCCACAATGGTTGCAACAGTTTGCATTTCCACCAGTAATGTAGGAGGGTTCCTTTTTCTCCACATCCTTGGTGACACTTGTTGTTTCTTCTGTTTTTGGTTTCAGCCATTCTGACAGGTGTTAGGTGATAGTCATTGCAGTTTGATCTCTATTTCCTTGATGCTGAGTGGTGTTGAGCATCTTTTCATGTGTCTGTTGGCCAGCTGGATGTCTTTCTTGGAGAAACGTCTGTTCATGTCTTCTGCCCATTTTTAATTTGGTTATTTGGGGGTTTTTTGGTGTTAAGTTCTTTATGTATTTTGGATACTAACCCTCTATCAGATATGTCTTTTGCAAATATCTTCTCCCATTCTTTAGGTTGTCTTTTTGTTTTGTTGATTGTTTCTATTTCTGTACAGAAGCTTTTTATTTTGATGTGGTCCCAATAGTTTATTTTCGCTTTTGTTTGCCTTGCCTCAGGAGACATACCTAGAAAAAACTTGCTGTGGGGGCACTTGGGTGGTTCAGTCAGTTAAGCATCTGATTCTCTATTTCAGCTCAGGTCATGATCTCAGGGGTCATGAGATCAAGTTCCACATCAGTCTCCATGCTGAGTGTGGAGTCTGCTTGAAATTCTCTCTCTCCCCTTCTCTTTGCCCCTCCCCCTGCTCATGTGTGTGTGCGTGTGTGTGCGCTCTCTCTCTCTCTCTCTAAAAGAAATAAACAAAATCTTTTAAAAGAAGAAAAGAAAAAACTTGCTGTGGATAATATCAGAGAAGCCACGGCCTGTGTTCTCCTCTAGGATTTTTATGGACTCAGTCTTAAATTTAGGTCTTCAATCCATTTTGAGTTTATTTTTGTGTGTGTTGTAAGAAAATGGTCCAGTTTCATTCTTTCACGTGTAACTATCCAGTTTTCCCAACACCATTTTTTGAAGGGACTATTTTTTTCCCATTGTATATTCTTGCCTCCTTTAAAGGTCAAAGGTTAATTGACCATTTAATCATGGGGTTATTTCTAGGCTCTCTATTCTGTTCATTGATCAGTGTGTCTGTTTTTGTGTCAGTACCATACTGTTTGATTACTACAGATCTGTAGTATATCTTGAGATCTGGGATTGTGACACCTCCAGTTTTGTTCTTTTTCCAAATTGTTTTGGTTACTTGGGGTCTTTTGTGGTTCCATACAAATTTTAGGATTATTCCTGTTCTCTGGGGAAAAAAATGCTGTTGGTATTTTGATAGGGATTATATTAAATCTGTGGATTGCTTTGGGTAGTATGGACATTTTCAACAATATTTGTTCTCACGATCCATGAACATGGAATATCTTTCCATTTGTTTGGGCATTCTTCTATTTCTTTCATCAGTGTTTTATATATAAGTTTTCAGAGTACAGGTCTTTCACCTCTTTGGTTAAATTTATTCCTAGGTACTTTTTCTTTTTGGTACAATTGTAAACGGGATTTTTTTTTTAAATTTCTCTTCCTGCTACTTCGTTATTAGTGCATAGAAATGCAACAGATTTCTGTATATTGATTTTGTATCCTGAAAATTCATCTATCAATTCTAGTAGTTTTTTGTGGAGCCTTTAGGGTTTTCTATATATAGTATCATGTCATCTACAAATAGTGAAAGTTTTACTTCTTCCTTACCAGTTTGGTTGCCTTTTCCTTCTTTTTATCTGATTGCTGTGGATAGGACTTCCTGTACTATGTTGAATAAAAGTGGTAAGAATGGACATCCTGTCTTGTTCCTGATATTAGGGGAAAAGTTTTCAGTTTTCACCTTTGAGTATGATGTTAGCTATGGGTTGATGTGATGTATCACATTGATTGATTTGCAAATATTGAACCACGCTTTTTATCTCAGAAATAAGTCTCACTAGATTGCAGTGAATGATTTTTTTTAATGTATTGTTAAATTTGGTTTGGTACTATTTTCTTAAGAATTTTTGCATTTATGTTCATCAGAGACATTGGCCTGTAGTTCATTTTTTCTATTGTCTTTGTCTGGTTTTGGTATCAGGGTAATGCTGGCCTCATAAAATGAATTTGGAAGTTTTTCTTCCTTTTCTAGTATTTTGAATAGTTTGAGAAGAATGGGTGTAATACTTCTTTAAATGTTTGGTAGAATTTACAAGTGACACCATCTGGTCCTGGACTCTCATTTTTGGGAGTTTTTTGATTACTGATTCAATTCCATTACTGGTAATCAGTCTGAATAGAAATTTTGTATTTCTTCCTGATTCATTTTTGGGAGGTTATATGTTTCTAAGAATTTATCCATTTCTCTAGTTTGTCCAGTTTGTTGCCATATAATATTTCATAATGTTCTCTTGTAATCCTTTGTATTTCTGTGGTGTCAGTTGTTATTTCTCCTCTTTCATTTCTTTTTTTTATAATAATTTTTTATTATGTTATGTTAGTCACCATACAGTATATCCTTAGTTTTTGATGTAATGTTCCATGATTCATTATTTGCGTATAACACCCAGTCCTCTTTCATTTCTGATTTTATTTGAGTCCTCTCTTTCTCTCTCTGTCCTGTTTTCTCTTTCTCTCTCTTTTATGAGTCTCGCTAAAGGTTTATCAACTTTGTTGATCTTTTCAAAGCATCAGCTCCTGATCTTACTGATCTGTTCTATTATTTTTTCAGTTTCTATTTCATTTATTTCTGCTCTAATCTTTATTATGTCCTTCCTTCTACTGGTTTTGGGTTTCCCTTGTATGTAACTGTGTTCTTTTTTCTTACTGCTTTTAAAATTCTCTCTTTATCACTACTTTTTACTATTTTAATTACTGTGTGTCTTGGTGTGAACTTCTTTGGGTTCATTTTGTTGGAGCCTCTCTGTACCTCTTGGATCTAGATTTCTATTTCCTTTCCCAGATTCAGGAAGTTTTCAGCTGTTATTTCTCCAAGTAAATGTTCTGCCCCCTTTTCTTTCTTTTCTATTTCTGGGATCCCTATAATGTAAATGTTATCACACTTGATGGTGTCACTGAGTTCCCTTAATCTGTTCTTATTTTTTTTTATTACTCTTTTTTTTTCCTTCTCCTGTTCAGCTAGAATGCTTTCCATTACTCTGTCCTCCAGGTCACTGATCCATTTGTCTGCTTCCTCTAGTCTATTCTTTATTTCCTCTAGTACATTTTTAACTTTGGGCGTTGAATTCCTCTCTCATCAGTTGTGTGTGTGTGTGTGTGTGTGTGTGTGTGTGTGTGTGTGTGTGTTCTATCTCTTTGTTGAGGGTCTCATTGAGGTCCTTGACTCAAGTCCATTGAGTCTCTTCATGACCGTTACTTTAAATTCTCTGTCAGGCCTATTACCTATCTCTATCTCATTTAGCTCTCTTACTGTGATTTTGTCCTGCTGTTTCATTTGGGACATATTACTCTGTCTCCTTGTTTTGTCTAACTCTGTGTCTGTTTCTGTATGTTAAGAAAGTTAACTACGTCTCCTGCTCTTGAAAGTAGTGGCACTATGAAGAAGAGGTCCTGTAGTGCTCTGCAGTGGAAAGTCCCCAATTCACCAGAACCTATTATTGTAGCTGAGCTGCATTTGCCTTCAGTATAGGTGTCTACAATGGCTCCCTCTGCCTGTTGTAGGCAGGGTTTGGTCCCTGTGTTGTTAGTGGGCCATTCTGGGGCCACCTTGGGCTTAAGTTTGGTCAGACCAGTCATTGACCAGAACCGCAGTAGCATTGGATTGTAGGGTGCTCTCCTCTGTTGTCCCCTGAGAAGCTTTTGTTGGTGGGCAGGGCTACAGGCAGGCCAGATATCTACTCCTAGCTCACTGCTGGAGCCAAAGTGGAACTGATATGTGTAGTTTTCTTCCCTTCTTCCTGGGGCAGGAGTCACTCTGGGGTGGTGCTGACCCCTCTCGGGGCTCCTTGCACACTGCCATGTTTGTGTCACTGCTTTGGATGGATTTCTGTTAAGGCCAGGTTGGAGGGGTGGGTGCACAGGAGAACACTGGGGCGGGGCACCTGGTGTTAGCAAGCTAGATGAGAATGTTTGCAATGCACTGATTCCCACAAGTGTTCATGTATCTAGGCAAGGGGTGAGGGGAGAGAAATGGTCCTACCAGCTCCTTTGCTCTTGGAGAAGTCCTGTCCTCCAACATACATTCTGAGATTAGTAAATAAATCTTCCCATATATCCCAAGCATTTTTCAAACTGCTGCTTCTGTGCTATTTCTCAATAGAGCTATTTGTTATGCTGTCTCTTTAAGGCAGGGACTCAGTTTTCTAAAACCCTCTGGCTCTCCCACAGGTTTGCCCACTGATTTTTAAAGTTCCAGGTATTAAGCCCCACTGATTGTAAGAACTTTCAAAGGTAATCCACTCTGGTTTTTAAAGCCATATATTATGGGGATTGTCCTCCCAGTGAGAGTCCCCTGTGCCTAGGGTGCCTGGTGTGGAGTTTGCTTCTCTCCCTTCTCTGTGCCCATGGCATCCCTACCTCCCAAGGACAGTCCTACAGGTCACTTTGGTTCCCAGCTGAGTCTCTGCCCTTCCTGCCCTTTTCAGTGTGGCCTCTTCTGTACACTTAGCTATGCAGAATCCTGCCAGTCTTCCTGACATTTTCTGGGTTATGTACACTGATGTCAGTGTTATCTACCTGTATCTGTGGGATGAGGTGACCCTAGGATCCTCCTACTCTGCCATCTTCCCAAGCATCTAGCTGAATTTTAAAATCCAATCTCAAGTCTTCTTGTAATTGACAGATTTAAGTAATTTACATTTATTGGAACAATGGAATATGTCTATTCATATCCATCTTATTATATATTTTCTATTTACAATGCTTTTCTTTCTTCTTGTTGTTCTGCCTATATGTTACTTCTGTTGCTTTGATCAGATTTACTTCCTTTATCTCCCTTTACTGGTTTGAAAGTTATGTTTTCTCTGTCTATTCTTTGAGTACCTTTCCTTTTCTAACATATGTGTTTGCCTCCACACAGTCTAAATTTGATGTTTATATTCCTTCTGATCAGTGCAGGTGGGATCCTTTATCTCTAATGATTCTCCTCCTGCCTCTCATGTTACTGCTTCTTTGTGTTTTAAAAAAAATTAGTTTTAGGTAAATTTAAAATCCACCTTGATGGGGCGCCTGGGTGGCACAGCGGTTAAGCGTCTGCCTTTGGCTCAGGGCGTGATCCTGGCGTTATGGGATCGAGCCCCACGTCAGGCTCCTCTGCTGTGAGCCTGCTTCTTCCTCTCCCACTCCCCCTGCTTGTGTTCCCTCTCTCGCTGGCTGTCTCTAGCTCTGTCAAATAAATAAATAAAATCTTTAAAAAAAATAAAAAATAAAAAAAAAATAAAATAAAATAAAATAAAATCCACCTTGAATTTATACCATCATTATCATCATTTTATATCATCAATCATTATTTTGATTTTTCACATATTTACTAGTATTTTTGCTCACCCTTCCTTCCCTCCCTCCCCCCCTTCCTTCCTCTCTCTCTCTTTTTTCTTTTCTTTTCCTTTTTTTTTTTTCTTTTCTTTCTCCACCACTCCTTACATCTCATTATTCCTTCCCTTAAAATTTTTATTTACTTATTTATTTGAGAGAGACAGAGATAGTGAGAGAGCACTAGTGGGGAGGAGGAGAAGCAGGCTCAATCCCAGGACCCTGAGATCATGACCTGAGCCAAAGGCAGGTCACCTTTGGCTGACTGAGCCACCCGGGCGCCCCCTCATTATTCCTTCTTATTATATTTCCTTCTTCCCAAAATACACCTCTTAATAGTTCCTTTAGTCAGTCTATTAGTGGTAAATGCTCTCAAACTTTGTCTGAAAATGTTTGTATTTCTCCCTCATCCATAAATGGTATATAATTAGAATCCTGGTTTGACAGTTATTTTTGCTCAGTACCCCCTACTATTGTGTTGAGATGTGTGCAGCCAGTGTGATTCCTGTTCCTGTGTAGTTATTTTGCGTTTTCTTTTTGGCCATCTTAACCTTTTTTTTTTCTTCTTGGTGTTTTGCAGTTTAGGTATGGATTCTCCCCCCCCCCAATCAGGAATCATTGTTCTCTTTGAATATGTGGAGGTATATCTTTCATTAATTCTAAAAAATTCTCAACCATTATAATTTCAATATTACTTCTTCCCATTATTTCTGTTCTCCCCTCCTGGACTACCATTAGATGTATGTTGGACCTTGTCATTCTGTCCTCTGTGTTCCTTAATCTCCATTTTATGTTTTCCATCTTTTTGTCTTTCTGGGCTACATTCTTAATTTCTTCATATCTGCCTTCAGATTTATTAATCCTTTCCTCACATGTGTTTGATCTGCTATTTAATTTATTAATTTATTATTTCCATGATAATATTTGCCATTTTTATTATTAGTTTCTTTATACATCTGCCCATTCTTTTTTATAGACTCTGTTTATGGTTTCAAACCTTTTGTGTATGTCTTGGGTTATTTTAAATATACATATTTTACCTTTTTTTTTTTTAGATTTTATTCTATTACCTATGTTTTTGGGGTTTTTTAAAGATTTTATCTTAAGGGGCACCTGGGTGGCGCAGTCATTAGGCGTCTGCTTTCGGCTCAGGGCGTGATCCCGGCATTCTGGGATCAAGCCCCACATCAGGCTCCTCTGCTAGGAGCCTGCTTTTTCCTCTCCCACTCCCCCTGCTTGTGTTCCCTTTCTCGCTGGCTGTCTCTCTCTGTCAAATAAATAAATAAAATCTTTAAAAAAAAAAAAAGATTTTATTTTAAGTAACCTCTACACCCAACGTGGAGCTTGAACTCACAACCCTAAGATCAAGAGTTGCACACTGTACCAACTGAGCCAGCCAGGCACCCCTCTCAGGGTTCGTTCTGGTCATCATTTTTTATTTATGGTGGATCATTCCTTATTTTTTGTAATTTTTTACTTTGACCTCATCTTTAGTGAGACTTGGTTTTCCCATGGAAATCCTGTGGAACCAAGGTTGTGAGAGAGACCCTCTGGACAGCTGTACATTTTCTTTGGCCAGGCACCCTAAGGGTATCACCAGCCAGGGACCAGTTTTTCTGTTAATCTATCAGTTTTGGAATTCTTGAACTCCAAATTTATGTGAGATGCAAACCCGACAATTTTTCACTTCTTTACTCAGCAGACTTAAAAGCTCTCCTGTCCTCTCACTTTTCTAGCAGAAGGATTGTTTTCCCAGTTAGCCCTATATTCTCCTTCCAGAGCCTCCTGTCATTGGCCAAACCTGGGCAGAAGCCAACTAAAATAGGAGCTTACACAAGCAGCCTGTGGGGTTGGCCTCCCTGCAGTACAGAGCAGAGGAAAGGTGAGAAACAGGTCTGGGGACCAACCCAGTAGTCTGACATTTGACAAATATTTCCTGACCTCCATGGCCAAAACACTGTGTTAAATTTGATATTATCGAACTGTGGGTGATACAGTCTCTGACCTCAAGCAGGAGAGACGTACTAACTATACAGATGAACTGTAGTGCAGGTTACATTACGTGAAATGTTAAATACAGATGCAAACTGGCCTGGAAGCACAAGAAAGAGGCAGTCTGGGGGTAAGTGGGACAGGGATGGGAAAGTTTCCCCGTAGCAGGGTCACATGAGCTGTACCTTGAAGGGTTAGTAAGATGGCCCTGTGTGGAGAAGAGGACATGGGCAGCATGTACCGCGTGTACAGCACATCATGGGGACCGAGCCTGGGCTGGGGTAGCTAACAAGCAGGCTACCTGGTCAAAGGTGAGGCTGCAAATGTAGGCCATGGGTGGATTATGGAGACTCCGGAGCCCTGTGCTGCTAAGCTAAGACGTTATTCTGCAAATAGCGGAAGCCACTTAGGGAAGGAAAATAATAAAAAATGTTCCAGCTGGCTTGAGTTGTTCAAGAGAAATATAATGTAAGTGATAAATGCAGCCCATATGTAATTTAAAATTTTTCCAAAAGCCACATTTTAAAAAGTAAAACATGGAATTAATTTGAATAATTTTTTTTTACTTTTAACTAAAATATTACCATTTTAATATGCAGTCAGCATAAGAATTATTAATGCATTATTTTATGTTCTGGGTTTTTGTACTAGGTCGTTGAACTCTGGTGTGTATTTTATACTTAGAGCACTTCTCTGCTTGGACTGGCCACAGTTCAGGTGCTCAATAGGCACGTGTTGCTAATGGCTCAGATGTTGGACAGTGTGGGTGGAAAGGACCGCAAGGGGTCAAAAGGAGAGGGTTGGCTAAGGATGCCAGCTTCAGGAAGAAACAGGATCCCCCATCCCCTGACACAGGAAGGAAGTACAGGGGTGTGAGCAGGGAGATGAAGGGCAGAAGTAAAAGGGCTACCATGTCTTTATTTTTTTGCCCTGACATCAGAGGTAAGAACATCTGAAAGTGAGGGTCGGGGTCAAGTTGGGAACTTGAAGAGAATAAAGGTTTAAGAACCATTGTAATGACATGCACAGGGGTATGTTAGAAGTGGAATATAAGGATGGTCCCCGCATTCATCCTGATAAAACTAATGTTGTGTATGTTCTAGCCGTAGAAATGATAAAATAGGGGCACCGGGGTGGCACAGTCGGTTGAGCATCTGACTCTTGGTTTCAACTCAGGTCATGCTCTCGGGATCATAAGATCAAGCCCCACATCAGGCTTCTGTGCTCAGCACAGTCTGCTTGGGTTTCTCTCTCACTCTCTGCCCCTCCTTGCCCTCTAAAATAAATGAATTTTTTAAAATGGTAAAATATCTGAGGCTTTTCCTATTATTCCAAGGTACAGAACAGATAGGCTGATGCTTGTGGGTTTTACTGTATATCGTTTCCCAAAGTGTGATACACATATCCCCATGGTACCCAATGTGATGGCACACAAAATAGTACCGAGGAGGACTTGTTTGTTGGTTGGTTTGTTCGTTTGTTTCTTAAGCAAGCTCCATGCCCAGTGTGGAGCCCAATGCAAGGCTTGAACTCATGACCCTGAGATCAAGACCTGAGCTGAGAGCAGTGCTTGAGAGTCAGATGCTTAAACTGACTGAGCCACCCAGGTGCCCCATAGGGGGACTTGTTTTATTCTAATGGTTATGTGTGTATTTTAGTGAGTATTAGAAGAAACATAAACAGTACATAAAACCCACGATTCCCTACATATTTAGTCAAACATGAGTAAGTTTACAGAGAAGGATTATGTAAAGCAAAGGTGGAATGTGGATGTAGCAAAACGTGAGTGGCTGAAATCTGTAAAACACAAGTGTAAGAGGTGGAGTAACCTTAGAAACTTAGAAACGGTTCCGAGGGCTTCCATCTGAGTCGGCTGGTAACTCTGACCCATGATCCCGGGTCGCGTCACGATCAACATTTCCCCTCCGGCCTCCTTGCTCCACACAACCTAGTCAGACAGGCGTCTGTATTAGCTTTACGGGGTCAGAACACTTGGTCTTCCTGCAGCTGTCCCCTGCAGAACAGAATACAGTACGATCCCCAGTGTGCTAATTTCGAACATGACAGTGGCACCATGATGCCTTCTTGAAAGCACCAAACACAACCTGCCTTATTCTATTTCTGTTTTACTGTGAGAAGAGTTTTTTTTAAGCTGTGGGCACCATGTACAGAAAAGAGACCAGTTATCTTCCTTAGAACTGTTAGCCCAAATCTATACAAAACATAAAAACTCAAAGGCAAGCAGAAAGAGAAACCCCTTTGAAAAGCCCAGTCCGCTCCTTGCATTTTCTGCCTCTGTGGCTTTATGTGTTCCCAGTGCCAGACAAGCACGTCCCCGAGCAGTGCCTCCGCATCTGTCCCCCCACCTGCCCCATCGATGAGGGCTGGGCACGGTTACACCTCCACGCGCTGCCTTCCGTGGTTACCTCAGCCACGAGGCTCACCCGCGCCTCACTCGGCTTCCTGTCTCCCTCGAGTGTAGCAGGTTCCTACCTGCTTTTGCTTCTTGTCTGAGGTAGGGCTACCTGAGGTAGTCCCCTGTAACTGTGCATAAAGCAAGCCCTCAGCTACGTACCACGCGGTTCTGGAATTGTGTCACTTCACAGTCTGATATTCAGTTCTGCTCCCATGTGCCGACTGAGCTGAAATGAGTGCAGTGCCACTCACCCTGATGCCAGGCTGCTAGAGACTTCCCTCAAGGTCTTATGGTCGTGGTGTCCCAGAACCAGTTCTTTATTCCAGTGGGTTAAGGCAGTGGTCTTGCTGGGAACTGCTGGATCCCGGGGATTTCAGGTTTCCTAACCTTAACACTTAACTTTCAGAAATCTAGAGAAATGTTCCTCAAACATTTTTTAACAGTAAGAAATATAGTCTACATACCTAACAAAAAGTATTCACAGAACAGTACTTACCAGTCCTGTGCACAAGATAGTTTGTATTTGTTTGTTTGTTTATTTTAATGCTAAGCCTGACCCACATTTTTAAAGATTTATTTATTTACTTAAGAGAGAGAGAAGGGGAGGGGTTGAGGAAAAGAGAGACTCTCAAGCAGACTCCCCGCTGAGGGCAGAGCCTGATGCAGGGCTCGATCTCATGACCCTGAGATCATGACCTGATCTGAAATCCAGAGTCAGAGGTTCAACCAGCTGAGCCACCCAGGGGCCCCCAACCCACATTTTTTTTTAAAAGATTTTATTTATTTATTAGAGAGCACAAGCAGGGGTTGGGGCAGAGGGAGGGGGAGAAGCAGACTCCCCAATGAGCAGGGAGCCCGATGTGGGGCTCGATCCCAGGACCCTGGGATCATGACCTGAGCCAAAGGCAGACGCTTGACCGACTGAGCCACCCAGGCACCCCCTTTTTTTAAAGATGTTATTAATTTATTTGAGAGAGAGAGCCTAACCCACATTTTTAAAAAAACAAAATTGACATAAGGATCCACGGATAGCTTATGACCTGTACTTTGGAAAACACTGGCCTCAAGCATTTGATTGATTTAGTCATTTCAATATCTTTGAAAATGTCCTGAGGTGATGAGAACTGCATAGATTCTTCATAAGTTCGACACAGTTCTGGTCTCTCTGCAGCCATTTCTAAAAATCTAATTCCGTCATTTATCTGGACAAGAAGTTAGGACCACACTGAGATGTTACGGGCGTTGCTGCTTGCTGCTCGGAGTGGCGGCCGGTCAGGCTGGCTTCCCGCAGGTGCGCGCTGCTCTGGGGGACGCCGGGCACAGCTTGGGAAGCATGTGGCTTGTTCAAGGCACCGTTCATAAGCCCAGCACGTCTGCTGATACATGTCTGTTTCCTACAAAGAAGACTAAAATACTCTTTTGGAACTGTGCCCCGTCTTCCCGCAGGGTGTGCTGATCTCCAGAGCCTGGACACCATGCAGCCAGTGGAGAGGAAGAGGCAGGGCTACATTCACGAGCTGATTCAGACTGAAGAGCGGTACGTGGACGATCTTCAGCTCGTCGTGGAGGTGAGGGCCGTGCCTGCAGGGCTGGGGGGCCTTGGTCTCCGAGTCCGGTGTCACCCTCGATGTGTGCGTTCACGAGCAGCAACAGGAGCTCCCATGCCCTCAAAACACTTTCTGTGCCCTTGGGAGGGCGCGTGAAGAACTCGGGTCAACTCCTTCCCCCAGATTAGCTCAGTCAGAGTGGAGAGAGCAAGAGATGTCCGCTGGACGTGAGAGAGGCCCATCCAGGAAGGACAAGGGTGGAGCGTCAGTGGGAAGGCACTAAAGCAATCTTTGTCCGCCTCACATTCTTGCCTGTGTTTACTGGGCTCTTCTGACACCGGGCATCTTCATAAGCTCTGATATTTCCAAAGGGATTGTGAAACAGTGGGAGTGTTCATCTAACATGCGTATCAGTTTAGAAAACCAAATAGGACCATGTTGTCAAATATCTCCCAGTTGCGGTGTATTTACTCTTGGTGCCAATTCATGTTCCCGGTGACCTCTAAGCCAGCGACAGCCCTTAGAGTAGCGCGTAAAATGGTTTGTGTTTGAGCAAACAAAATAAGACTTGTCTCCATGGCTCCTAATTCCCATGTCAAGGCCCTCAGATGAGAAGCCCAGTTAAATAAATAAGCCACCTGAAGAGAACACATGTCCCCACGCGGGCCCAGCAGGTACAGCGCAGGCCTGGCCGTGACCTCACTGGAGGCGTGGAGTGGAGGCTGCATCCTTCTTCATCTTCCCCCAGCAAGGCCTGTTTCCGATTCGTTCTCTACCCTCTGCGCAAGCGGGGGACCTCCAGAGCTGGCACACTTGTTCTGCTCACAAGTGCGCTCTGCCACATTTCGCAGTTGATGCTGTCTCTTCCCTGCAAGGCTGGGAGTGCCTGACAGCAGGGACGTGTATCCTTCATCCTGCATCCCCAAAACCCAGTCTGGCCCTTTGCGGGCCTTCCCATCAGTACTGAATGAATTACGTGTGTTTATGTCTGCACCTCTCTGACCTGGAAAGATGGCCTAGAAGAAAAGCCCGACTCACTATTAACCCCTCCGCGTAGCACCCCTGCTGCTGGTCAGATTACAGCCCTAAGAGGTCGTAAGTGGCCTTGGAAGCCCCTGTCTGACTCCCGCACAGAGGGTGAGCAGGGGGCGCGGCGGGCCTCCCCACTCAGACCGGTCACTTAACCACGTGGGCTGTGGTTTTTCCCACTCTGTACACCTGTCCTTGCTTCAGGGGCAAGGGGTCACGTCAGGGTCAGGGCCTGCGGGTGAAAGCATGTTCACAGGCCAGGCGTTCTTATCGCCGTCCGCATGGAGCCTCCCAGAGGGCCTAGCCATCGTCGTCCTCTGCTGAGGCAGGTAAATGGAGTGAATAAACAAAATAACGTACAGTCATCAGCGGGTGAAAGAACAGACCAACCGGTGCTTTCCCTGTCCTTCAGGAGCCCCTCTGAGCAGATCCACCACCTGTCTAGGCTCACTCCCATCGGAGGATCCTGACATCTTCGCTCGGAGTTTGGAACTATGAAGGTTTAGAGATGCCAGTTCATAGCACTGTTATCTGAATTCTTTGAATCCGTGTTCAACACAACTCAGTAAATAAACATTAATTGAAGACCTACCATGTGCAAAAAGCACTGTGCTGGGGAACAGAGGTAAAAGAGCAAGGAGTTCACAGTCACACGGAGAGACAGACAGACAGCTACAGAACAGTGAGGCGGGGACCAGGAGAGGGCTGACCACCCCTGGCGCAAAGGAGAGTCAGGAGAGACCAGAAGGACGAGGACGAGTTTTCTATGCCTGGAAGAGGAAATAGAAGTGGGAAGGCATGTGTCAGGTCCTGCCAGTAGTCCCATGTGGCTGGAGTGTCAAGTACTTGAGGGCCAGGCTGGTGAAGTTGGCAGGGTCAGATCACACCGGTGTGGTGAACCTCAAGAAGGAGTCTCTGTCTTATCACAGAGCCAGCGAACAGTTTCAATAGGCTGACGTGTTGTGTGCATCTGGGAAAGATCACACATGAGAAGGGTTGTCTCAGATAACTTTACAGTTTCCTTAAGGCCTTTAAAGTCCTTCTCTAGGAATCCCAGTTGTTTAGTGGAAACCAATTTAGAATCTAAAAGACTGGCATTTTCGTTCTGGCTCCTCCGTGTTCTAGGTTTGTGATCTTGAGCAAATCACTCTCTCAGCCTTTATTTCTTCATGAGTGCCCTGGGAATAATAATAGCTGAGGGGCGCCTGGGGGCTCAGTCAGTGAAGGGGCTGACTCTTGATTTTGCTCAGGTCATGGTCTTGGGGTCTTGAGATGGATCCCCGCCTTGGGCTCCATGCTCAGTGCAGAGTCTTCCTGGGATTCTCTCCCTCTGCTTCTTCCCCCACTTGCACTCTCTCTCTCAAAAAATAAATAAATAAATCTTTTTAAAAAATAATACTAATAGCTGATTCGGCTTGACCTGCATCATCTCTGAAGTTCATTCAGAACCCACCTACACCCACGCGCGCGCACACACACACACACACACACAGTCGTGTGCAAATACATACATACCAGCTTTATAAATCCTTCAGTGTTGTGGAATGTGGATCTAGGGGCTCATTTCCCCTCCATCAGCCAGCCTCGGAAATGCACATATGCTTGGGGGCCATGTAAGTCATCACTTTTCCTATTGCTGAACCTCTCACAGACTGCTTCCAGGAGTCCAGGGTGCCCAGCCCCTCAATTCTGCAGCTTTTACAGGGTGTGGGTACTTTATGCACATGGTTTCATTTAACCTGCTTCATCTCCCTAGGCTACTGGACTCAGTCCTTCTTAGAATTAGTCCTAATAAGGGGCTCCTGGCTGGCTCAGTTGGTAGAACATGTGAGTCTTGATCTCAGGGTTGTGAGTGCAAGTCCCATGTTGAGCAGGGAGCCTACTTGAAAAAAAAAAAAAAAGCCCTAATAAGAACTCAAATAGCAAATAGTGGGAAATTATGCAATTTAAAATTTAGCAATCAGGACACCTGGGTAGCTCAGTTGGTTGGGCATCTGACTCTGGGTTTCAGCTTAGGTTGTGCTCTCAGGGTTGTGGGATTGAGCCATGTGTCAGGCTCCACGCTCAGTGGGGAGTCTACTTGAAATTCTGCCTCTCCTTCTCCCTGTGCCTCTCAACCCCCCACGCTTGCACTCTCCCTCAAATAAATAAATTAAGTAAAATTAAATTTAGCAATCAACAGGGTGTTATATGTAAGTGATGAATCACTAAATTCTACTCCTGAAACCAATATTACACTATATGTTAACTAACTAGAATTTAAATAAAAACGGGGGGGACAATTTAGCAATGATAAGTAGTTTATTTAAAACCATCATGATCATATTAGTTTCAGTATTTGAAGATATTGTTGGATTTAGACCACATAGTCTGTGTATTCACACCTAAGCTAACTTATCTCCTTTGTGTCTTGAATTTAGGTTTTTCAGAAACGGATGGTGGAGTCAGGCTTCCTCACTGAAGGAGAAATGGCTTTGATCTTTGTAAATTGGAAAGAGCTCATCATGTCTAACACGAAGCTACTGAAGTGAGTTGTGAGCAGTACCTGCCCCTGCAGCGGACAGACACCCCCAGCCCCCAGGACTAGCACTTTCCCACATAGCTCCCTGCAGGGCACTTTAGCAAAGGAACTTTCAACCATGCTCTGCTCCCTCAAGCTTTTTATTTTGTTGTCATTTTATGAAATACCCTATAACTGTAAAATACATAATTATTGAAATCAAGAAATATAACAAAGAAAATACTTTGACTAAATGAAGAAAAATTAAATCATAAAATAAACAGTGTATTAACATAGGATTTCAAAATATACTTGACCGCACTGGGTGGAGTAGGACAGAAGCTGCAGCTCATGCCCCAGACATACCGGCTGGTCCGGCAGTCTCCTAAGTCCTTGGGTGAAATTCCGTTCCTTGGGGTGATTTCCCATCCCCCAGGCCTGTGAGGAGAGACTCCTGGTTGGGGGGCAGGGGGCAGGGAATCAGCATGCCCGGCCATTGCCACGTCTCTGCCCTCCTTGGGGCACAGCAGCTCTCCTGAGGACAGTGCTCCTTTCTACCTCCACACCTGGCCTCTGTGGGCGCCTGCTCCCTTTTTCCCCTACAGAGTGTAGAAAACTCCTTTCTTCTTGGATCAGCTGAGAACAAGATAGAATTTTTCTAAAGGAACTTTCCTAAGAAACAAAGATGTATACAAAACAATTCCAAGGACCTAGAAATACCCAAGTGTACAGACTTCGTTTTCTTACTGTTTGCTAACATTGCACCCAGGTTGGCTTGGCCAGCAGAACGTAGGCACCAGCTGCCTCCTCCTTCTGACTCTCCCCTCACAGTGCCAGGTTTTTAGGTAACTCACTGGTTCTCATTACCTTTAGTCTCCCGTGATATTCACATCCTTTATTTACTATCGACATTCACTAAAAACAGACTGTGAGAGTATGTTGGTTGCAGGGCCTTGCGGGTACGGAAGAAGACTGGAGGAGAGAAGATGCCCGTGCAGATGATTGGGGACATCCTGGCCGCCGAGCTGTCCCACATGCAGGCCTACATCCGGTTCTGTAGCTGTCAGCTTAATGGAGCAACTCTGTTACAGCAGAAGACAGATGAAGACACGGATTTCAAGGACTTTTTAAAGGTAACTCCATTCTGAGATCATGGGCAGGCCAGCCCTGTTCCGAGCCTGGAGGCAGAGACGGCTGCCCCGTCAGGAGGCTCAGCACGGGGAGGGGCACCCCCTGCTTTCCAAAGGAAACACCAGTATGGCAAATAATTTTCTGCGTGTCTGAGGTACTGTGCATATCCAACTGACTTTTCTTGACACTGGGACCATGATTTTGCCCATCTATTAGTAGATTACTATTTAAGCCTATTAAATCAGCTACTCTATACTCCAAAAATATCCAGAATGTCACTTTATTAAATTTGTAAATTATATCCATCTTATTCCAGAAAGAGTATAAAATAGCTTACTCAAATATATAAATAGCAACAAGATAAATAAAATGTTGTCAGTGGATGAATATAGTGGGACAAAAGGAAATGAGAGGAGAGTGGCAACACTGGGACTCAGGATGCTACATAAACGCACATGTGTGACTCTGTGCATGTGCTCCACGTGCACCCCAGTGTCCTCAAAGTGTCCAGAAACCAATAAGAAGAGGACACAGTCGGCCCCGTGAGGCCGTGGTCTTAAATGAAAAACAAACCCTTGGTGAGAAGTAACGCTAGAAGGACACTCGGGGAGCACTCTGTGTAATACAGTGAGTCAGCAGCAGCCTTCTAGTGACACGGCGGTGAGCTCCGTGTGGCTGCTGCTTACAGCAGGATAGCATGTCGTGAGAACGCACTTTCACTGATGTTCCACAGTAGAAACTCTTACCACACGTTAAAGTGGCGAGAGAAATGAAAGTCACATCTGTTTTCTTGCTTTTTTACATGTCTCCTTGTTTTTTTTGGTTTCTGAAATACTGCATAATGGGATCTATTATAGCCACAGTGCCTTAAGGGAGAATGCATAATTTTAATGTCTTCATTATCAAAAAAGAATGGAAAAAATAATTAAGCATAGAATATAAGATATTTAGGCAGAGGATAAAAATTCTAACAGAAAAATGGAATAAGTAACAAAGATAAAAGCACAGGGTCGCCTGGGTGGCTCATTTGGTTAAGCGTCTGCTTTCGGCTCAGGTGATGATCTCAGCTCAGGTCATGATCTTGGGGTCCTGGGATCGAGCCCCACATCAAGCTCCCTGCGCTCACTGGGGAGTCTGCTTCTCTCTCTCTCTCTGCCCCTCAGTGCTCGGTATCTCTCCCTCAAATAAATAAAATCTTTAAAAAAAAAAAAAAGAAAGAAACCAACCTACCTAATTCACTGTATAAGGCAAAAGTGTTCCCGACCCCAAAGCCTGCATTCATATTTGTATTTAATTACAAAAATGAAAAAAGTGTTATAACCCCAATATCTCTTGTAAATATAGTTGTTAAAATCTTAATTAAAATATCAGTGAATAAAATTCAGCCTTACATGAAAAGAAAAGTCTGTCATAACCATAGGCTCATCCCAGGAGGCAACATAGTATCACCTTAGAATAAGACAGCTCGAGTCAGACTGCGGGCTGTGTGACCAGGGCAAGCTACTTAACATTTGGTGCTTCAGTCCCCAGTGCGTAACCCAGAGACAGTCACGTACTACTTTTAAAGTACTTTTTAGCACAGAGACCAGCACATAATAAGCATTCAATAAATGTTAATTATATTTACCTTCCTTATGATGATCTCAGGGATGCAAAAATGATCTAAGTAAGGCCCTGAGGACTGACTCTTCAGTTGGTAGTAATGGGGTGGGGGGGAGCACGGACTTGCTTAGAAATGAACTAGAAGAAACATACAAGGGAAACAAGATCATAGACACAAACGGTGGTCAGAATAAGTAGATAAGTGTGGGATTGTGAGTGCATGCATATGTTTTAAAATAGTGAATAGAATTAAACATAGGATATTTAGGGGTGCCTGGCTGGCTCAATTGGTAGAGCATTTGATGCTTGATTTTGGGGCTGTGGGTGCAGGCCCTACATTGGGTATAAAGACTATTTAAAAATCTTCGGAAAAAGTTGGACGTTAACCTTCTAAAGCATAAGTAAAAGATTTTTTAAATTTTCCAAATAGTAATAACGGTAGCAATGTAAATAGGGTATCAGTGCCATCACAACCGTAACAATAGTAAGAATAAATAAAAAGTTTATAGTCTCATAGTGAAGGGCATTGTGTCGGTTACATTACATTAAAAACAAAATCTAGCAATAAGCTTTGTTCTAAATGTAACTATTTTCTTAACGGTTTGTTTATTTATTTATTTATTTATTTATTTATTTATTTATTTATTTATGTATTTATTTGAGATAGAGAGGAAGAGTGAGAGAGAGGGAGAGAGACAGAGCACGCATTGGGGTGGGGGACCGAGGGAGAGGGAGAAGCAGGCTCTCAACCGAGCAGGGAGCCTGATGCCGGGCTCCATCCCAGGACCCTGTGATCATGACCTGAGCCCAAGGCAGCCGCTTAACCAGCTGAGCCCCCCAGGCGCCCCTAAATGTAACTTTTTAAAAGGTCTCAGAAAATACAGAAATAAAAAGCATGAAGATGCTTGTTATAGCAACATATATAGATATATCCAAAAACAAAAGGAGGGAGCAGTTTAAATATCCCATGGTGGGAAATAGTTAGGTAAATTATAGTAAATGTACTTTTCAGTCATTACAAATGGTCATCAAAAAACAAACAAGGCAATCCAAGAATACTAGCTACTTTATTCAGGTACTGTATTAATAATAGGAGTAGAAGCAAATTAAGTTGTGGTCCTTAGTCTCCTGGAGCTAACAGTCTGCAGGGTCATGGAGACACCTCAAACGTGATCCCTCTACCTGTCTTACCCAGTCCAGAGGTGGGGTTACAATAAAGGCGGCCATGGGTTATTGTGGGGGCTCGAGAAGGGTCACTGAAAAGGAGGGAAGGCATCAAGGAAGGGGAGAGGCTGGCCAAGGAGGCATAATGTGAGTCTTCAGAAATGAGTATGAATTAGCCAAGGGAAGAGAGAGCAGAAGGAACAGTAGCCAAGGCTAATGCATTTAGAAGATGGATTGGTGTGGAAGGTGACTCCCAGGTGTGTGGAGAGAAGGTGGGTGGGTGCGGAATGATGCTACCAACTCAGGGATGGAGTTGAAGAGAAGGCTTTCATGAAGGAAGATGAGGACTTTGGGGTAGACTGAGGCACTGAGGTGCCTGCAGGAGATCCAGGTCGGGGGAGAGTGACGCGGCAAGTAGGGAGCTCCAGAGAGGGTCTGGGCAACGCTCCGGGCCTCAGCTGCACGGGGTCTCGGGCAGCACCTACAGTTAAGAGCCGGTAGAGGAAGAGAAAAAAGTGAGGATTGGGAAGGAGGCGACTGGGAAGACAGCTGTCAGTGGTTCTGGAAGCAAAGGAGGGAGTGATGGCACGGGCACAAATCCACGTGAGAGAGGAAGAGCTGAAAAGCGTCTGCTGGGTTGACCACATGAGGGGAGACACTCCTGCTGTTAGTCTGATACGTGTCATTTTGAATCCTGATTTTCCAAGAGAAGTTAGAAATCTAGAAGGTGGTCAGCGTCAGGAGTACAGTCGGTGTTTCCTTGTTTCCCTGGAAGCTATGGTCTCCTCATGAGCCTCTCAATTCCTCGCAGAAACTGGCGTCTGACCCTCGCTGTAAAGGAATGCCACTTTCCAGCTTCCTGCTGAAGCCCATGCAGAGGATCACCCGCTACCCTCTCCTCATCAGAAGTGTGAGTGCGCTGGCCGGGACAGGGCGGCAGGACCGCCGAGGGCCACAGAGGCCCTGCTCGGGGAGCCTGTGAGAGTGCCAGCCCCCGCCCCACGGACTGAGCCAGGCGCCATGTGTGTGCACGTGCACGTGAATCCAGATCGGGCAGATAAAAGTCACCCTGTGTCTCAGATGTCTCAGGAGTCCCCGCCTCCGCACCTCCTAACCAGAGCTCATCACCCTCCCCTCGCCATACCCCACTTCAGCTTGCTAACTCAGTGGTCCTAAAATTCCATCCATCTTTTAGCATAAACTGTGTGGGCCTCTTGCGCCAATATGCCTTGTAAGAAGGCGCACTTTACAAAGCATTTTTCCACAAGTTATCATGGATACAATTTTAATCACCTTAGAAAGGAAAACAGCAAAAATAATATAAGACTGTTACTTTCATTGATTATCCTTTGACCGTTGGCGTCTAAGCCATGTTAACTCAGTATGGACCTTATGTTACAGTTATGGTACCAAACTGACCCATTCCAAAGTCCCTTATCTGAAATATTTTGAGCCAGATATGTTTCAGAATTCAGAATGTAATTCAAATACGGTATACTGTCGGACATCGCAACAAAGCCTGGACATCACCTTTAACCAAACACAGTAATACCCCTATAGTGAAATACATGAATAATCACTTTTAGTAGAATAAATAAGTATCTCTCTTCAGTTTAGGTCAGGTTTGCCACCCAATGAATATCGAAAAACACTTTAGACTTTCAGGGTTTTGTCCCACTTTGGAATGTAAACAAAGGACTGTGGCCCCAGTGTGACCAGAGTCCGGTCAGGAGCCATCCGCTGAGGGGGCCCCTAGTTTCCAGAGGGGCTCCACCGGTAAATGCCAGCCTCTGTTCTTTTGCATTTGTAACATTAGTTTGAAGTCACTTCAGAATGAACTGAATGTGTTTTCTTACAAGCTGATGACATGGTTTTATCGTATTTTTCCTGTAGCAGAGGATTCATTGCTTTCTTCAGATTTTTAAAAAAGATCAGTGACCCCCAAAATGTTATA
Organism: Ailuropoda melanoleuca; assembly: GCF_002007445.2. Taxonomy (NCBI): domain Eukaryota; kingdom Metazoa; phylum Chordata; class Mammalia; order Carnivora; family Ursidae; genus Ailuropoda; species Ailuropoda melanoleuca. Next base: position 125,848,576 of record NC_048221.1, read on the forward strand.
AGCCATTGCTATTCAGCAAGTTCCCACACTTACGAGAGCTGCAACCCGTTCTACTGGTGGGTTAAATACACATGGCTTAAATGACGGCGGCGGGAGGGGGGAGGGAGGCACCCTTTCACACAGGTGCGATTTTACCAAGACCCCATGAGAGAGCCACCAGGCACCCACACATTTCAGGGCACTTGACCCAGGTAGCACCTGGCACACCCTCTTGTCACTGAGTCACCTGTCCCCCCAAGAACTCTGGAGCTGTGAGCTCCTCGAGGGCAAACAGTTATCTTACTGTTGTCTAGCCAGTGCCCAGCACCCGGTGCATACAGCAGCCAGCAGGACGTCTGGGTGGGTGGGTGACACTGCTTCCCAGATGACGCAGCCCACTCTTTTCCAGATTCTGGAGAACACACTGGAGAATCACGTAGACCATTCCTCCTTAAAGCTGGCTCTTGAGCGGGCAGAGGAGCTTTGTTCCCAAGTTAACGAAGGAGTTCGGGAAAAAGAAAATTCGGACCGACTGGAGTGGATCCAGGCGCACGTTCAGTGTGAAGGTCTTGCAGAGGTGAGGCCTGTGGTGCTGAGCTGGGTGCCACTCGGCGGGCTCTGGTGGGGAACTGGGTTCAGGCCTTCCCCTGCTGCGAACAGTCTATGCCTCAGGCCAGCCCTTGTGGACTCAACCATCTTGCCCCTTCTTGGGGTGTCATTTTCCTTTCTTATAAAGAGGAATTTGATATTTTTCTGAATTCAGTTCTCTGAATTCAGCTGGTAAGATCCATAGTCTGTGGATATAAGTAATCATTTTCACATGCCAGTTTGAACTCTGAAGAAAAATAAACGCAAGGATCTTTTGTGTCAAGGTGAATGATTACAGCCACATTCCCAACTAGAAGATTCTGCCACAGCACGCTCATCTGCAGGGCACTGGCCTGGTCGACGGGCACGGGGATGGTTTGTGCTGGGACTTACAAAGCGACAATTTCTCTTTAAGCAACTTATTTTCAACTCCCTCACCAACTGCCTGGGGCCCCGGAAGCTTCTGCACAGCGGGAAATTATACAAGACCAAGAGCAATAAGGAGCTACATGGATTCCTCTTCAACGACTTTCTGCTCCTGACCTACATGGTCAAGCAGTTTGCTGTTTCCTCAGGCTCTGAGAAGCTTTTCAGCTCTAAGTCCAATGCCCAGTTCAAAATGTATAAAACGGTAAGTGTCACGTTCCTGGCTGTGGCATCAGGAGTGTAACGAGGTGTTTCCTTCACCTCGAGGACCTCCTTCCCCACCTGAGCCTTCCTTGTCCTCGTGGGACTCTCTTCACCTGTCTCCAGATGGGTCACTCCTCCTCCGTCATGTCCCAGGGAGGAAGTCCCAGTGTGGCTGGGCCCTCACTGCCCTCTGGCAGCTGACAGCTGGATTCCAGCTGTGGATTCTGGCCTCCCCCCTGGCAAACATGACATCTGATCCCAGCTCGGTCCACATTCAGCATCAGGTCTGTAAAACTGGTGGCTGGGGCAGGGTGCTCAGGTAGGTCCGTGGAGGAGAGACCCTGTCCCATGAGCTCCTGTCCCCAGTTCAGGAACCGCTGATCTGCCCAAGATGTTATCTTCTACAAAATGGACAGTCTCTTTTTCCCTAAGTAAAAGACTCGCGAAGCTTGACCCTTCTCTCCTTCTCAACAAGGCTCTTCAGAACAGAGCTCTCCTGAGATGTAGGCAGGTGGAGGGTTCTGGTCCGTCTCACAGCCTGTGTTTTGGCCCTCTTTCAGCCCATTTTCCTGAATGAAGTCTTGGTGAAACTGCCCACAGACCCTTCCAGTGATGAGCCCGTCTTCCACATTTCTCACATTGACCGGGTCTACACCCTCCGAACAGACAACATTAACGAGAGGTAAGTCCTGACCACGTGTGACCTGCCTTGAAGCCTGGACGGCTCCCTCCCATAAACCACCTACAACCATGCTCCAGTCCTACTCATTCTGCACCCTGAGCTCTCCTAACTAGTCCCATGCACCCCAGCCCCACTGGTCAGCCTCGGTGTGGACATGCCAGGTTACTGCGATCACCTCAACGTGTGTCCGTGCCTCCTCCAGTCTCCTCAGGATCTTCCAAAATGGGAGATCCAGCACCTTGCTTCCCACTAAAATCCCTCATGCGGCGGTCCAGGCTCCTTCGCCTGGTTTCCAAGGCCGTGTGTGTGTCTCAGCCCCAACCCCCCCATCCCTGCACCCCCGGGACCTGTACTCCAGCCAGAATGCCTGCCCTTCTCGTGTGGAGCGCCGCGCTCCTGCTCTCTGCCTGGCCAGCCGGACGTCCTCTGCAGCGGAGCTCAGCGCCTCTGTGATGGCACACTGGGGCGCACCTCCTCTGGGCACTTGCGTCTTTGTCTAATTTCAGGTCAAATGTTCCTCTCTTGTGCCCAGTTGCCACTGATGGGGTGCACTGCATCTTCTCCTTCTGGGTGCCAGCACCGTGCCAGTGCCTGGTGTTTTACAAGCAGTCAGTAACTGTCTAGAAATTCCCAGCTTGATCTTAATGAGCAAACAAGTCTTTCAGTTGAACTAATATTAGGTCTGTGATTGGAAATTCGTCAAAGCCAAGGTTAGCACAGAAGTGAAGAATACGTGCAGAGCTTTGGCGCTCCTGGTTGAGCCGGGGAGGTGTGTGGGAGAGCCGCCCCATGGCTGTGTTCTACTTCTCCAGGACTGCCTGGGTCCAGAAGATCAAGGCGGCGTCGGAGCAGTACATCGACACGGAAAAGAAGAAACGGGAAAAAGCTTATCAAGGTAGTTGGTGGTGCCCTGGAGGGTTAGAAGCAGCTGCCAGGGGACCCTGGGGAGGGGGAGGACACAAGCTGTGCTCCTGCAGTGAGGGGGTTAAACAGGGACAGCCTGAAAGACCAGACTTGCTAGGGGATCAGACAGCAGAACCCGCTTGGCTGCTGCTGCCCTCGGGCCTCCCTGAATCCCCACCCACTACACAGATGGGGGACATCCAGTGCCAGCCCTGGGACCTCCCTTCTCTCTGTGGCAAAGAAAGAGGGTCCTTAGCACAACCAAGCCCACTTCTGCTTGGTCCATTTTGCTTCACCCAACTCCACTTCTATGGCCTGTTTGCCTTCAGCTCTGCTCCTCCTCTCCCACGCAGGCTCCTGCCCCAGCCCTCCTCCACATCCACCCAGCCTCCCTCCCTCGACACCGGGGCCTGGATCTCAAGGCTCTCCTCCCCCTCCCCTGCCTTTCACCCCACTTGCTGTCCCCATCCTGTGCAGATGGCTCCCTCCCTTGACACTATTGACCTAACCCACAGCTCCACTCACTCTCCCTCCTGAGCCCCCTGCACCCAGTGGCAGAAGTCAAGGCTCCCCCTCCCATTGTACCTGGAGCTCCGCCCTGGCCTAAGCCTCTCTGTCCCTCTGCTCTCTCAATTTCACGAAAGTCATGCTGGGCTGCTTCCCTGAGCCCACACTCCAGAAACACCTCACCTTCTCCCGGCCACCTGCTGGGCTTCGCCCCTTGGCATCCCCTGGGAAGTTCTGTGGTGGCAGTGTTGTCCTTGCCACCAGACTGGAAGCATGCTCTCAGCCCTCATGCTCCTCTGCTCAGATGCTGAGTCGCACACCTTCTATCCTTCTCTTCCCTGGTCCTGGTCCTTTCCTGGTGGCACAGCCCAGCGAAGATCCTGCAACCTCCACCCTGGCACACGGCCCCCATCGCCCACCCCCTTCATTGCCAGAGTAGTCTTCTTACAGGGCTGACTCTCCCTGCTTAAGCTTCTTCCCTGTTAGGACAAATTCTTACCCCAGACTCAGGGCACAGCCCTGCTTCTCCCCTTTCCCTCTGCCTCGCCCACACCACTGGCTGACTGAACAAACCGCTTTGGAAACCGTGCCCACCTCCCCACCCCCTCGNCAGGTTTCCCTTATTTTGTTATATACTCTTGAAAGGTATGTGTAAATTGGCATTTGCTGATTGAATCTTGTTTTAATGGTGCTTCAAATGCTTGCTATTGAAAAATCAACGACTGAATGATTGTAAAGCATATAACGATCTCTTAATTGGTAAAAGATGTAAATCAGAGTTTTTCTATTAGTTGTGCTTAACATCAGTATCTATACATATTGTTATGCATTTCTGTATGTTCAGTTCTTTAGACATTACTTACTCTGTGCCAAGCCCCGTGCTAGTCCGAACCAGGCCTTCAAAGGCAAGTACGGCCCAGTGCTGCCTGTAAGGGGAACGGAGCGGAAGCGCTGCGCTGGAGGGGGGCCACGTCTCAAAGTTTTACGTGCCCGAAGTTTTTAAAAATCAGTAGCTCACCAAGCAGCCTTTTGTTCGTTTTTAAACCCTTAAAGGCAAAACCTGCTTGGCTTATATTTACCAAGATAATCTGAATTCACACCCTCAGAATTCTGAATACCTCCTCAAGCAGAATAAGGTCTGACGTGAAACCGCCTTATAGGCTGAAGTGTTCACGTGCGATTGGAATGATGGTGGGTGGCTAATAGGCTTCGGAGCCGGACGGGGGATGTTTTACCTTGCCGTTGGCAGCCCCTGTGACCGGGGCCAGCTACAGTCCTTCCTCAGTCTCCATTCTCCCATGTGTGGAGATGGCAGCTCTCAACAGCTACCATACAGCGTCACTCTACGGCTTAAATAATGACGCTTTTGTACAGGTCTAGCTCAGTGCCTGACACAAAGTAAGGATCCAGTAAACGTTAGCTGCTTTTAAGTGCTGAATGGATGTAATGTACTATTTTATAATTATTACCACTTGCCAGGCGGCTGAGGGTTAACACAGCACCACAAGCTCTGCAGCGGGCTCTGCTGGCAGAGGACACGGCCAGGACGCCGAGCTGCAGGACGCGCAGAAGCTGGGGATAATGGATGCGCAGGAGGGCAGAGTGGGGGGGGGGGTAGAGCTGCGTGTCCGTCTTCACGGTTGGGCAGGAGATAGTGGAGCAGAGCCACCAGCTGCCAGTGGGCCAGGCCCAGGGCCGAGGCAGGGGACACTGGGGCCTGTATCTACCGCTCAGTGTCCTCAGTGCTCCACCTGCGTGCTCGGAGAAGAAGCTAACAGGGCTCGTCTTCCTCTCTTGTAGCTCGCTCTCAAAAGACTTCAGGCATTGGGCGTCTGATGGTGCAGGTCATCGAAGCTACAGAGTTAAAAGCCTGTAAACCGAATGGTAAATGCTTCTTTCATTCAACACATATGGTTACTGCCCTGTTCTTTGCTGATGACTCTTCTGAACGTTGAATATTTGAACACTTACAAAATCTTCCAGTGCCACTAAAATGGTTGTGGGACCAATATTATCACCAGTGTGTTTTTCCAGTAAGTTCCAGTTCCTCCCTCCTCAGCACATCTGAGTCGAAGCTGCACTGACACGTGCCCAGGCTCGTGGGAAACACCGGGGGGCACCCGAGCCCGCATGGTTGCCCCCAAGCTTGTAGTGCTGTGAGCACTGGGGACATGGGACCACCAGGCAGATCTGGGCCCCCAGACAGTGGCTCCTGCTCTCATGCTTTGCATCCTGCTTCTGCTCAGGGAAGGTCCTGTTGTCATGTATTGTACCTGCACATGCCACATGGGTCTTTGGTTTGTTTTTGTTCAGGAAAGAGCAATCCATACTGTGAAATCAGCATGGGCTCCCAGAGCTATACCACCAGGACCCTCCCGGACACGCTCAATCCCAAGTGGAACTTTAACTGCCAGTTCTTTATTAAGGATCTCTACCAAGATGTGCTGTGTCTCACCATGTTTGACAGAGACCAGTTTTCACCAGATGGTAAAGTATAATTCGACCAGGGAATCCGGTTTCCCCAGTACTCTAGAATTTGGGGTCTAGGTCCAGGGTACTTGGCTTTATTTTTACCCCATGACACCTAAGGGAAAGGACAGGGGCCCGTGGATACCCGCAGCTCCCGTAGGAAGCAAGGCGGGGCGGGGGGGGTTCCTCTCAGGAGTAAAGGGTGGCCTCCAGTGTGTTTCTGCGACGGACCCCAGTCCCTCCCTACACACAGAATAGCAGCACTGCTCCCAACACCTGCTGAACGGCCGACACATTCTCTGACCGAAGGGACTTGGGTCCCAGAGAGGCAGCTTCCCTCCCACACAGCCCTCGTTCTGCACGCATCCAGTCACAGTAACAGCCACTAAGCAAAAGAAGTTCCTTGTTCCGGATTTGAAAGTTTTAAGAATGTCTTCAGACACTCCTCCTAGGGTAGTTTTCTTTAACAATTTTTATAAAGAAGAAACTTTGACTCTCGCATGTCTATTTACCAGATTTCCTGGGTCGTACTGAGGTTCCAGTGGCAAAAATTCGCACAGAACAGGAAAGCAAAGGCCCCACAACCCGCCGACTCCTGCTGCACGAGGTGCCCACGGGGGAGGTCTGGGTCCGCTTTGACCTACAGCTTTTTGAGCAAAAAACTCTCCTGTAGGGGCCTCAGGGATCTGCCCAAAAGGCTGGGGCTAGAGCCAGACGGACGGTGCTGCACCTGGGCCGAAGAAGCACCGCTGGCTTCATCCATCACAGGCCACACGCGCCGGGGCTATTTTATTGCACACTAAATTGCTAGCAATCTATGCAAACATGATCTTTCCTATAAATAAACCAAACCCATAGCACAGTGCCTTGTATTAGTGTTAACATCTCTGGCTGTGTTTAGATGCCAGGGTTTCCATTTTCAGGGCTATAAAAAGTATTAAGTGGAAATGAGGCATCAGAACACCAGACGCTACCCCGTGGCTGGACGTGCCCAGGGTGGGTGGTTCACCCCGTGCCGGGGGACCTGTGCCAGGCCACAGGCGCTCAGAAGGCGGACAACTGGCGAGAGATGCTGCGGCCTCGGCGCGGGCACAGCCTCGTACTGAAGTCCGTCTGCTCTGTGCACTGAACGAAAACACAGACTCGATCGTTTTATTCCCGATTAGGTTTTATCATCTCTGCTGAGACAATAGAGTTGGAAATATAAAGGGGAAAGCTTGATTTACTTTAAATACTGTGAACTCTAATGACATGGAAATATTTTTCAACTTTAATTTTCTTAAGTATAAATTATTTATGTAAATTCCTTGTTTTGCATATTTCATAGGACATGCATCTTTAAGCTTTATCATTGCCAATATGTACAGAAAGAATAAAAATATAAGTTTATGAATGTAACTTCTTTCAAAGTTTGACTGATTTACATTCCACCTGAAAGGCTCTTAAAAGGTAAGTTCAGGGCACTTGGGTGGCTCAGTCGGTTAAGTGTCTGCCTTCGGCTCAAGTCATGATCTGAGGGTCCTGGGATCCAGTCCCCCATTCAGCTCCCTGCTCAGTGGGGAGTCTGCGCCTCCCTCTCCTGCTCCCCGTTTGTGCTCTCTCTCTTGCTCTCTCAAATAATCTTTCAAAAAATAAAATAAAAATAAAAGGTAGGTTCAAGGGTTGCTGGTAATGAAACCAAATTTGCTTTCTGCTACAGTAGCAAAAACCAAGGGCAGCGTGGGTAGGGGGGGTGCCTAGGAGACCCTGCAGCCTCGTCTTGACTCTCACTTGCTCTAGGACACTGGTGCATTTACGTCCTGTTTCTGAGGCTTGGTTATCTTTGATGGCTAGACTGCTGACCTCTGTGGGAACAAGACCCTTCTGAGTCCCTCTGCTTGCCAGGCGAGCAGCAACCTCAGAGGTGACTTAGAACTCAAGAAAATGCACAGACTTTGTTAAACACCCCCCGCAGGCCCTCAGCCTCCAGCTCCAGCAGCGTCTCTCCCTGTCCCCCGTCCTGTCGGAGCCACATCCACGCCCGTGAGAGCTGCTTGTTTGGGCTCTGGAGTCTGAAGTAGGAAATTTGTTTTGAACACTGATAAAAAATAGTATCTTACCCACTAAATCCCTGGGTGCAACTGGAAAAAAAGCTGTCTTTTGGAAAGAACCACACAGGCTGCAGGAGCCCTGATTCTCAGGAAACACATCTTCTCAGGGAGCTGGAAGAACAGGAAAGATTCAAATGTCCCTCCACCCCAGCCTGCATTTCTGTCTAAACATAATCACTGAGCAAAGAAAGGCTGGAAAACATAATTCAGAATATTCAAGTTAAAAAAAAAAAATCATCATCCCAGGTATCAATCCTAGGCACTGACTTAAAACTTAGATGTAAAAGAAATATGGTGTTGAGTGTCAACACCACTCAACATCTGAAACCAAAACAACTGGATATATTAATTAAGGAAAAGTTTAGCTGGTCAGGCACAGCCTCACTGATCTCCCAGAGGGTCTCCCAAAGGTCTTGGGAAGCAAGTTTTGTGTTGGTTTTGGAGGCAGGTATGGGTCGATGTCCAAGTCTGCCTCTGACGGGACTTCCAAAGCCTAAGACCATCACTGATGGGTCAGGCTGGTTTAAAACCAGTTCTGGGGTTACTTGTGACCTGAGCTACAGAATAATCCTTTTCCCAAGATGGTGAGGACTTGAATTCTCACTGGGATGAACTGTGGCTAGAGCCATTTCTCCATGTCTACATATGTCAGGGTTCTCTTCAGATTCAGGACAGAGGAGCCTGGAGGACATGAGGCAGACAACTTCTCCGAAACTTCAGAGGACATTTAATGTCTGTACTCCCAGCAACGCCAGTCACCTGATTTGACCTGGGAATGCAGCTCTGCCCCTTAAGAAATCAAGTTCTCTCCTGACTGAAACGTGAACTTGATTTTCTGAAGGGTGAGGGAAGGGGGTGTGCCTTTAGACTACTTGCATCCCCCGGAGAAGGACTGAGCAGACCCGAGGGATGCCCAGCAACCCCCACCGCACCCCAGTGCTCTTCAGGATCAGGACACTGTGGCACACCAGCACGATAACCACCCTCTGAAAGGGACCCAAATCCTGAGCAGTCTGACTGACATTACAGGGATGAGGAGGGAGCGTGCTCTGGTGATCGGACCAGTGCTCTGGCACCAGGGGCCTAGACTTGGAATTGAGAATGCTGCCACTTTCAACGATACGTCTGACGTTGAACCAGTTACTGAACCCCTCTGAGCTTCATGTGACGGGAGATAACACTACTATCTTGGTGTGAAAACTTTCACATGAATATAAAATACCTCACCTGGTTCAACAGGAGCTCAATAAATGGTAACTATTATTATTTGATTATTTCTTGCAATATCTTACACGTCTGGAGAGAGAAAACCTGTTGGCAGCATTTTACCTGTTGCACAGACACTACAAACTAAAGCTCAGCAAGCTTTATTGCCAGTGGCCTCCCTGCAGATGACACGGTTCCTGGCAGCTTCACCTGAGCGCCAGCTGCAGGGAGGCCTGGTGCCGCCCCAGGACCTCTGCCGTCATCACTCTCCTTTCCATGCGCCGTGCCCCCTGCTTATGCTGGCCTTCCCCAGCCGCCCAGGATCGCGGTCTGTGCTGTCTGGTTCCTCCAACCTATGAACAGAGGGAAGTGCTAAGTGTAGGGTAGGGAAGAGGGGCTTGCAGGGGCAGGGAGAAAGGCCTCGGAGGATCCCACCCAACACTCGATCCTCCTGCCTGAGCTGAGACCTTCCAGGGAGCCCTCTCCTCACCTCTCCCCTGCTCTCTGGCTTCTGCAGTCTCAGCCCAGGCTGCCTATGTGTTTGGACTCCACAAGTACTAACCTTTCTGTGGTGGGACAGAGATGACCAGCTATCCAAAAGACACTTGCTCCCTCTGCCATTGTGCTCAGAGCAGCGAGGGGCTACTTTTCTCCAGCACCCTCCCCTCTATGGTTAGGGACAGCCATGTGGCTGGTCCTCGCTGGTTAGAACACGTGAGACCTGGCCCCCTACCCTCCCAGGACAGAACTCCTCCACAACCTATTCCCTTTTCAGGTTGACAGGAATGAGTTCCCCAGGGCAACCTTGGAATCTGGACACTGAAGATGACAAACGTTCCATCAGCCAGAGTCCCCAAAGACTGCATGAAAGAGGGACAGCCTGCCAACCTACCCAGTTCTAGTACCTGAGTGAGAAATAAACTTCTGTTGTGTGTAAACCACACTCCATTTCTTGGATCTCTTGGTAACAGCAGTTAGGCCACCCTGACAGAGGGCTGAGCTGACTCCTCTCCCATTCAGAACTAAGGGCTTGGCTCTCAGAATTATTCACAGAAGAAATTGCTGAAGGGGGTGCCTGAGTGGCTTGGTTGGTTAAGCGTCTGCCTTTGGCTCAGGCCATGATCCCAGGGTCCTGGGATTGAGCCCCACATCCAGCTCCCTGCTCAGTGGGGAGTCTGCTTCTCCCTCTCCCTCTGCCCCTCCCCCTGCTTGAAATCTTTCTCTCTCTCTCTCTCTCATAAAATTTTTTTAAAAAAATTAAACTTTAGGGGCGCCTGGGTGGCTCAGTCGTTAAGCGTCTGCCTTCAGCTCAGGGTGTGATGCCAGAGTCCTGGGATCGAGCCCCACATCACTCCTCGGCTGGGAGCCTGCTTCTTCCTCTCCCACTCCCCTGCTGTGTTCCCTCTCTTGCTGGCTGTCTCTCTTTCTCTCTGTCAAGTAAATAATTTTAAAAAATCTTTAAAACAAAAACATTAAACTTTTAAAAAAGTTGCTGAGGAAAGTGGTATGGAAACTTGACCATATAAGGAGAATCTATTTCTCTCTGAGAGACTGGGGGAAACAATGGGATTGGGTAGGACTTGGGTCACACAATATCTAACAAGATTTTCATGCTAGAGAGAACAAGTGCCTGGTCCTCTGTGTGCTGGAGGTGAGAGTGGGGCAGTTGGTGAACACAAAGATCCATGACTCCAGAAAGTCATGAGCCCCAAGCACCTGAAGGCTTCTCTGGAAGTGTCCTCACCCCCAGGCATCAGGAAACAGGATGTGGGAGAGGAGAGGATAGAAGGGAAGATGTGCCAATCAGACTGAGCTCTCAATAAGAAACCTGTGCATGGAAAATGCCTACATATAAAATAACTTTCATGTATCCAAACCATCATTTGGCCTAATTTTTAGTATAAATTTCATTTCAGAAGATTCCCACCTATTGTGACTAAGGAGAACAAATTTTTTTGGTCTGGGTTGGATGTGTAAATGGTAGAAAAATGGCAGAAGAGCAAAAACTCTAGGAAAAAACTGAGGAAATCTTAGAGGGCAGAATTCCACGGCCAGGGTTTCTCTCATCTTGTAAGGGCACACTCTGTCCCCCAAAAGTGAGGTCCAGGGTTCCCCAATATGTTCCTTTTCCAAGTTTCTGGACCCCAGGCTCCCTGCCAAAGGCTGTCCCATCTACCCAGCAGCACCAAGCGCAAACACAAACCCATCATTTCTTGTGCATTAAATAAAGCCTCTTCTGCGTCCTCTGTTTCACTCCCTTCCTTGGCTCCTGCCGTCTCTGCCCTGGGGAACCCACATGAGAAGGAGGGCTGTCAATGGCTCAGATTTTACAATCAATGTCTGCTGTCTTGTGCGTGCTGCAAACTTACGCCTTCCCAGCCCTGCTCCCCCCAGATCTCATCTGCTCACCACACAATTCTTCTCGTCCCTTTTATTCTCCTGGCTGAGCTTCGAGGCATGAAACTTTCTTTCAAGGACAGTCTGACTTAGATCAGCAGTCTTGTTCTCTTTATCAGGCAGACATTTCTTTTCTGAACAGGTAAATTTTTCAGAACTGCAAAGAAAAACAGAAAAAAGATCTCAACTCCATACAAACAGAATTGTACTGTTCAATAATTGTCTGAAAATTAATTTTGCAAACTCAGTATCACTTCATGAAAAGGAAGGACTGAGTGGACATCACTTGGTGGTTGTCCATCAGTCAGTCTACCCCACCCACACCCCTGCTGGCACAACCACTACACAGAGAGCCATGTGACCCTTTTCTGCCTGGTCCAGGGCCTCAGTCCCTACAGTTGTAAGAGGGACAGGATGTCTTTTAGGCAGTCCTGGAGTACCCAAACCAGAGACTCAGGCAAGCCTGGGGCATCCATTTTCTAGCACACACACACAAGAAAGCAGAGAAAGCCAGTGTGCAGAGAAAGGAAGCAGGTTCACAAAGAAGGTCTGATAAAAGCCAAAAAGCCCCAAAGAGGAAAGGACATGGCTCTTAGTCCTTACGCAGCCTGGCTGTCCTCCTGACTCCTATGGTCTGAATGTTTTTGTCCCCCCAAAATTCATATGTTGAAACCTAACCCCCAGTGTGATGGGATTAGGACATGGGGCCTTTGGGAGGTGATTAGGTCATGAGGACAGAGCCCTCATGAATGAGTGCCCCTATAAAAGAGGCCCTAGAAAGCTCCCTCGCCCCCTACCATGTGAGAGCACAGCAAGAAGGTGCCATCTAAGAACGAGGAAGTGGGCCCCACCAAATACCAAATCTGCCAGCACCTTGACCTTGGACTTCCCAGGCTTCAGAACTGTGAGAAATAAATTTGTTGTTTTTAAGGCCCCCAATCTCTGGTATTCTGTTACAGCAGCGAAATGGGTTGAGACACTGACTGTGGCTTCTGTAATAGACCAGTGCTCTCTAACCTACCCAGGCTCCTCCCACTCCCCCCCTGCCCATTTTAACTTAAGAAGGCTTCTGCTTTTTGTAATTGAAATGTCTCTGACTGACATAGCCACCTTGTCTTTAAGTCCTTTTCTTGTGGCATCTCCGGGTGTGTCCTCCCGGAGGATCTCTCCAGGGCTGCCCATTCCTGCCTTGGGGAGCCCAGGCGTCTCTAGTCATATAACCCTTCTCCTTCATTCCTCCATTCACTCCTCCATTCCTTCTTTCATTCATTCAACAAGCATTTACTCATCCTCTACTGCATTCCACCTAAGTGCTGGGAACACCAAGATATAGACAACACAGTCCGTGCCCACAAGGGGCTTGCTGGGGTAGGAAAAGGCAGATGGAGGGTGTGGGTGGTATATCCCCATGGGATAATTCCCTCTCTTTCCTGGATTGGGATGGTCAGCAATGAAAAGAAGGGGCAAAGGCATGAACCAATGTAGCAGTTCAGGCAGTTATAACTGTGCTGACTTGACCCAGATATTTTTGTAGTTTATATGTCTTCTTGAAGGGGAAGGGATTTTTCAGATGAAGACAGAAAGGGTGGCACGGCCCAGACAGCACCTAATGTGCTATGTTAAGAGTCTGGACTTTATTGTTAAGAGTTATGGGAAGCTACCAAAGGGTCTTCAGTTGGAGAGGGTTGATCACTTTGGAGATTCCTCCGGCTGCAAGGTGAAGAATTCAGGAGAAGACACCAGACTAAAGGGTGGAAATGAGGAAATAAAACAAAGCCTTTGTCTTGCTGGGGGATAGGGAGTTATATAATTATTGACGTTAAATTAAAATTGTTAAAATGTATAAAGGGGGCGCCTGGGTGGCACAGCAGTTAAGCGTCTGCCTTCGGCTCAGGGCGTGATCCCAGCGTTATGGGATCGAGCCCCACATCGGGGTCCTCCGCTATAAGCCTGCTTCTTCCTCTCCCACTCCCCCTGCTTGTGTTCCCTCTCTCGCTGGCTGTCTCTATCTCTGTCAAATAAATAAAATCTTTAAAAAAAAATGTATAAAGAAGCCAAGAAAGCAGAAATAAAACATAAAATTTCCAAATCAGAAGGGGAAACAGAAAGCAGCACTGTTCATTCCAGCAAAACTCAGGGTGAGAGACAAAAAGGAAATATCAAGAGAGCATGACAGGACTTCTATTCTTTGTGTAGAACTTACAAGCTTGCACAGGCCAACACTCCTGCTGCAACAACTAGAAAAACAGAATATTTACCACCACCAACCAGAAAAAAAATTCCTAATTTTAAGGTCATTGGACAATTTCAGAGAGGAGAGAGCTCTTTCCGAATGAGCTGGCCCGGGGAGCCTGAGTGGCTCAGCCGTTAAGCGCCTGCCTTTGGTTCAGGTCATGATCCCAGGGTCCCGGGATTCAGCCCCACATCAGGTTCCCTGTATGGCAGAAAGCCTACTTCTCCCTCTCACACTCCCCTTGCTTATGTTCCCTCTCTCACTGTCCCTCTCTGTCAAATAAATAAATAAAATATTAAAAAAAAAAAAAAAAAAAAGAAGAATGAGCTGGCCATCCCTGGCTATTTTCTCTGCTGAGAGAATTTGTCAACCTCAGGCAGCAGGGTATGGACTGATTCCTCCATGGTCCCAGCATATCTTTGGTGGATTTTTTTTCTCCCAGGCCTGGTTGCTATCTTGGCAGGCGGGTAGTTAACCTTGTTCTTAGCATCTTCCTCCCAGTGGTAGGCAAGTCAAGCAGTGCATTGAGATAGGGTCCCCAGTAGGGGGTGGAGACCCTCCAGGCCCTGAGTCCAGACAGCCTTCCCCAAACCTATCTGAAAAAGAACCAAATAAAAAGCTAGAACTATAAAAATAAAACACCCAAAAATAACTCACTGATGGGTTTAACAAGAGGTTAGACACAACCAAAGAGATAATTAATAAAATACCTAGAATCAAGTATAAAGTAACCAAAAAAAGATGGAAAATACACAAAAAATGGTAAGAAACAGTGATGATACAGTGACATAGTGAGAAAATCTAAAATATGTTTAACTGGAGTACCAGAAAGAGAGGAGAGAGAGAATATGGCGGAGGTAATAAACAAAGAGAAAATGAGAACTACCCAAAACTGGTTAAAGATATCTATTTACAGGTACAATAAAACCTATGAATTCCAAGTAGGATAAATAAAAAGAAATTCACATTTAGAAACATCATATAAAACTACAGAATGAATGAACTAAAGGGGGAGAAGAGGCCACATCAAAGAAGGCAGGAAGTGCAGAGATGCAGTCTGGGAAAGAAACAGATCATGGCCAGTGGGAAGGGAGCTGTGGTGGTGGTGAAGGATGAGAGCCAGACTAACAGGAGCCCACAGAGGGGAAATGAATCCTCATAGTATTTGGCTTGGAAAACAAGAGGGGCCAAATTTCATGAGTTCTTGCAAGCAGTGGGACTTAAAGCCTGGAGTTCTAAAAGTCAGCATACTTGGCTCTGGGAGAGGACACTGGGGGTGCTCTTGGAGAGCGGGCAGGGCAAATTGCCCACAGATATATAGCATGGAAACAGTGATCTGAAGAGCAGCGGGGGCACACAGTGGGGAGATCAGTTGCTCATCTCTGAGCCTGTCCCAAAGGGGCAGCACTCACAGAGAGACCCCTCCAGGAACAAAAGAACTGACAGGCAACATTTCCACTCCTACCCCTCAGCATAAGCACAGCGCCACCTGTGGGAACCAGTGCAGCAGGGACACTCGCTACCTAACTTGCTTACACCAACCCCTGCCCCACCCTATGCTCCAGTGGAACTGCCCTTTCTAAAGTCACGCTTCCCCTAGTCTCAGTGCAGCAGGCTCCCTCCCCCACAAGACGGGCACAAACTTCTACCCACACCACAGCTCCTGACCCGAGAGTTTTGCAGGGCCTCAATTCCAGGGGCAGTAGTGACAGGTCTCATATGACAGACCAGAGCCCACCTAGCTAAAACATACCACATTCAGGCCAGGGACCAAATATGCCCACAACAGGCAAAGAGAACCTCTGGAGATGACTGGCCTGAAGGGTAAAGTTGTCAGGACAAAAGAGCAGAGTACACACAGCACACACTGGAGACACTTCTGGAAGTGCCAGACCCTGGGGAATAGGAGACACTACACATCAGGGCACTACAGACGTCTTCTTCATAAGACCATTACCCTCAAGAACAAGAGACGTAGCTGACTTTCCTAGCACACAGAAACAAGCACAGAGTCTTAGACAAAATAAGAAGACAGAGGAATTTGTTCCAAATGAAAGAACAGGACAAGGCCACAGCCAGAGATCTAAGCAAAAGAGATAAGTAACAAGGCTGATGGAGAATTTAAAGCAATGATCATAAGGATACACTCTGGACTTGAGAAAACAATGGAGATATCCATGAGACCATTAATACAGAGATAAGGAATAACATAGCAGAGATAAAGCTCTCGATAAACAAAATGAAACACACACTTGATGGAATGAATAGCAGGCTGGAAAAGCAGAGGAATGAATTAATGACCTAGAAGACAGAGTAATGGAAAGTAAACAAGCTGAACAAAAGAGAGAAAAAAGAATTAGGCAAAACAAGAATAGACTTAGAAAACTCAGTGGGGGCGCCTGGGTGGCACAGCGGTTAAGCGTCTGCCTTCGGCTCAGGGCGTGATCCCAGCATTATGGGATCCGAGCCCCACATCAGGCTCCTCCGCTATGAGACTGCTTCTTCCTCTCCCACTCCCCCTGCTTGTGTTCCTTCTCTCACTGGCTGTCTCTATCTCTGTCAAATAAATAAAATCTTTAAAAAAAAAAAAAGAAAACAAAACTTAGTGACTCCATCAAACATAGTAACATTTGTATTATAGGAGTCCCACAAGAGGAAAAGAGAAAAGGGGGCATAAAGTTTATTTGAAGAAATAACAGCTGAAAACTTCCCTAATCTAGGGAAGGAAGTAGATATCCAGAGCCAGGAGGCACAGAGAACCCCCAAGAGAATCAACAAAAGCAGATCCACCCCAAGACATATCATAATTAAAATGGCAAAATATAGTAATAAAGAAAAAATATTAAAAGCAGAAATACAAAAGGAGACAGTTACATACAAAGGAAACCCTATAAGGCTATCAGTGGATTTTTCAGCAGAAACCTTCCAAACCAGAAAGAGTATCATGATAAAGACAAGGTGAATGGGAAAAACATGCAGCCAAGAATACTCTATCCAGCAAGGCTAGGAGGAGAGAAAAAGAGTTTCCCAAAACAGGGGTGCCCGGGTGGCTCAGTTGGTTCAGCGTCCGACTCTTGATCTCAGCTCAGGTCTTTTTTTTTTTTTTTTTTAAGATTTTTATTTATTTATTTGAGAGAGAGAGAGAGAGAGAACATGAGGGTTGAGGGGCAGAGGGAGAATCACTCTCTCCACTGACCAGGGAGCCCACTGTGGGGCTCAATCTCAGAACTCCAGGATCATGACCTGAGCCAAAGGCAGACATTTAAGTGACTGAGCCACCCAGGCACCCCTTTAACTTAGGTCTTGATTTCAGGGCCGTGAGTTCAATCCCCGCATTGGGCTCTGTGCTGGGCCTGGAGCCTACTTAAAAATTTTTTTAAAAAAAGTTTTCCAGACAAACAAAAACCAAAGGAGTTCATGGCCACTAAACCAACCCAGCAAGAAATATTAAGGGGAACTCTGAGTGGAAAGACCAAAAATGACAGTATGAAGGCAGGAAACACAAAAGCAGTAAAAATTAGTATTTCTGTTAAAAAGACAGTCAAAGGACTCACAAAATGAAAGGTTGTAAAATATGACACCATATACTTAAAACATGGGGAGGAGACAAACTATTCCAAAAAACAGATAAGGAAAAAAAACTTACAAATACATTCTATGATGCCAGCATTACCCTGATACCAAAACCAGATAAAGACACCACACACAAAAAAAGAACTATAGGCCAATATCTCTGATGAACATAGATGCAAAAACCCTCAACAAAATATCAGCAAACCAAATCCAACAATACATTAAAAAAATTATTCACCACGATCGAGTGGGATTTATTCCTGACATACAGATAACTAACAGACATGTGGAAGTTGTTCATCTTCACTTATCAGGGAAATGCAAATCAAAGATACAATGAGATATCACCTCACAACTGTCAGAATGGCTAAAATTAACACAGGAAACAACAGATGTTGGCGAGGATGTGGAGAAAGGGAAACCCTCTTACACTGTTGGCGGGAATGCAAACTGTTGCAGCCACTCTGGAAAACAGTATGGAGCTTCCTCAAAAAGTTAAAAATAGAACTACCCTATGATCCAGCAATCACACTACTGGGTATTTACCTAAAGAATAGAAAAATACTAATTCAAAGGGATACATGCACCCCTATATTTACAGATTTATAGTAGCATTAATTACAACCACCAAGATATGGAAGCAGCTCAATTGTCCACTGATAGATGAACGGATAAAGAAGGTATGGGGTGCGTGCGTGCGTGTGTAATGGAATTATTATTCAGCCATAAAAAAAGAATGAAATCTTGCCATTTGCAACAACATGGATGGGGCAAGAGAGTATAATGCTAAGTGAAATAAGTCAGAGAAAGACAAATACCATATGATTTCATTTATATGTGGAATTTAAGAAGCAAATGAGCAATAGGGGGAAAAGAGAGACAACCCAAGAAACAGACTCTTAACTATAGGGAACTGAGAGTTACCAGAGGGAAGGTGGGTTAGAGGATGGGCTAAATCGGTGATGGGGATTAAGAAGTGCAGTTGTCATGATGAGCACTGGGTGATTAAAATGTTTAAAAAATTTAAATTCTGTGGGAAAAAAATCTTTGAAGTGGTTATCATAGGAAGAAGATTAAATCAATCAATCAATCAATAAATCAATCAATCTGCTATTAGCAACACTCACTGGAAAATTTGGTTAGTGCACTGGGACCAGCTTTTTAAAAATGGAGTGTGGGTGCCTCAATGGCTCAGTCAGTTAAGCAGCTGCCTTGAGCTCAGGTCATAATCCCAGGGTCCTGGGATCAAGTTCCACATCAGGCTCTCTGCTCAGCAGGGAGTCTGTTTCTCCCTCCCCCTCTGCACACCTCCCACTCATTCTCTCCCTCTCAAATAAAATCTTTTTTAAAAATTAATTTTAAAAAAGTGGGGTGCTATCCTACAGGTGTGAATGGATTTTCTTATCAAGCTCCTATATGTTGATTACAACCATCTTCTGGGTAAAATTTTAAAAAAAGAAATACAGCAGGATATGTACTAAAGGAAAATAATTGTCAACCTAATATTCTTAATCCTGTGAAAACATCCATTAAGGATGAAGGTAAAATCTGGAAAAGGCTATATATATATACTGTGTGATTCTAACCATATGACATTCTGTAAAAGGCAAAACTATAGAGAGAGTAAAAAGATCCATTAGTCAGTTAGTGCACCCTTACCTGCATTTTCTATGAGTTCTGCTTATCACAGATCTGGCAGAGGCTTTGTGCTGCTCTTCTGGAATAGCACTATGTAGAGTAAAAGCGAATTGGGGCAATTTGGCATAAAGCCCAGCCTTCTCTAGGTCTTTAAATTCTTTTAAGGTACATCCTTTTCCTACAGGAAGATTTGAAAAAAAAAAAAAATCTAAATCGACACTCTTAAAGTCAACTCCAGTCACTCTTGGGGTAGGAAATCACTAGACAGTTAGAAGTCTCTAAAAATAAAGCCCCGGGATCACAAAGTACCTGTTTTGTATTGAAAAACAGCTCTCTTCTCTTCATCCAGCTCTTGCTGTCTTCTAAACAGAGGATCACAAAATGAGGGGACCATAACCTGCAAGAAAAATAACTTTGAGGATCCTAGTACAGTTTGTATTAAGCTCTCTAAATCTGCCTGAAGCATTCAAGTGTGACCTTACTGTCCACCAAAGGGTAAGGACCCATGAATAAAGTCAATCCACAGAGCACAGAAAGGGTCATCTGTCATCTGTCTCAGGTGAGGACATTTCCCTGAGCCGTGAGTGGCTGACTGGAGGGAGGGCCACCCACACAGAAGCAACACGCTGTCAAGAGTTCTGCTGCATCAGCCAATAAACATGTGCTGGCGCCACTGTGTGCAACGTTGCAACAAGTTCCTGTCCTCAAGGATCTCTCCGTCCAGAATAGGAAGTCACATGCAGGGACAATCTAGTCATAACAGGTATCAGCTCAGGACAGTTTAGGAGCACAAGGCAGCGCTCCCAGGTGGCCTGGCAGTCACAGAGCTCCTGGAAGCCCTGGCAACCCGTCTTGAAGGGTCTCTGAGAACAGAAGGGCAGGGGAACCTCAGTGTCGGTGCACGTCTAAAGGTTGGGCTACTGACGTCGCAGAGAGGTTGCACCTTTCTCTGCAAGGTGGTTTTCTTCTCCCCATTCCCAATTATAGGCTTTAGACTAGGGCCCATTTTCCCCTTCTCCACTTTCCCCCATACACCTGGCATGATGCTGGTCCCCAAAGCACGTATGAGGTAAACAGTTACTGAATAAGCGAGGCAGCAAAATAACTGACCAACGTACTAGCAAGTCTCCCAGAGCCAAAAGAACCTTCTTATCTTCATAACAATGATCTGCCTTTGCTTTCTGGGAGAAGCAAAACAAACCACACATATTTTTTAATGACTTCTAATACCAGGTGGATACTTTTGCTACACAGGAGTAAAAAACTGGAACCTACATCTCAAAAATTTAACTCCTATATCGTTGAGCTTGAAACGTGAAGACTCATGACAAGCCCAATTACTGGTTCTCTGGGCAGCCCTTCTGGCATCCCTCCTTCCACCTTCCACAGAAAAGAGCTCTGCCTCTTGGGCCAGGGCCCACACTGATTCTGTGACACCTGTCACACCCCATTGCACATGCTGTCCATGTCTTCCTCTCCCTCCTGGGCTTCCAGTTTGCTGAATGGGAGTGGAGGAACACACACACATGTAAATTCCCCGGTAGTTGAAATTACTGTAGGTTTCTGTTCTAAAACTCAGAGGAAATGCTTCTGTAGATTTCTGAATGAATACAGAGTAATTACGAGACTTCTAAAATGTCTAGGTATTCCCCCAACCTCAGAGCTTCTAAGAATGAATGAATGAATGAATCTTACTTACCTTTCCATAATTTGGGTCTTTTTTTGTCATATAAAAAGGATTGCATACTTCAGGATCATAAAGGTCTCCAAATACAATTTCCTTTAGGAAAAAAAATATATACCTAAGAGCAAATCACTGCATACAGAGGTGTTTTGTGAGATTCAAAAAAGCCAAATGCTTTCTTCTGATTTTATGTAAAATCATAGATTCACACAGATTCAAAGGGCTAAAGGAACCTTAGAAGTAATTTAGACTGCAGTGAGAGCCCACCACCTTCTGGGAGAAATAATCATCAAGCTTTAGAGTGAAGTCATCAACTAGCCTTAGTCTGAGAACTTTCTGCTCCACCAGGCAGGTACTTTGGTCATTCTAACCACCAGTTTGTCCTTAGACTGAGTTGAAATCCACCTTGTCACTGCCCAGGGAAGATACTAGTTCTCTACCCCGAAGCAACACGAAATTTATCTACCCATCACCCAAATACCAGCCTTTTAAATATTTAAAGTTTTCATTCCCTCTCTTGTCCTCTCTTCCTCAGGCTAAATACCCCACATTTCTTCCCACTTTTCTTCCTGCGAAGTGTCGTCAAGCCTCTACCTTTTTCTAAAGGTTCTGCAACTGGTTAAGGTCCCCTCTACAGTGTGAATCAGGAGTGACAAGATAGCAACAGGACTTTGATGCTTCCCACTCCAAGTACCACCTCCCTTCATACAACCTAAGAGCCCAGATGTTTTCTTAGAAGTCAGCTCCCACAGTCGACTCACACTGATTTTACTGTCACTTAAAGCCACTCACACTTAATAGGCGCCTGGGTGGCTCAGTCGGTTGAATGTCTGCCTTTGGCTCAGGTCATGATCCTGGGATCAAGCTTGCTTCTCCTACTCCCTCTGCCCGTCCCAATCCCCACTCATGCTCTCTCTCCTGCTCTCTTGTGCTCTCTCTCAAAGAAATAAAATCTTTCAAATAAAAAAAAACAGAAAGAAAGAAAGAAAGAAAGGGAGAAAGAAAGAAAAAGAAACACTCACACTTCAACACATGCCTTTAAGATTTAATTTATTTGAGAGAGACAGAGCATGAGTGGGGGGAGAAGGCAGAGACAGAGGGAGAAGCAGACTCCCCACTGAGCAGGAAGTCCAACTCAGGGCCTGATCCCAGGACCCTAAGATCATGACCTGAGCAGAAGGCAGATGCCACTCAGGTGCCCCAACATATGCCTTTTCTAATGCAACGCTTCATGGCATCCCCATCCTATACTTGTGCAATCATACTTCCGGGAACAACTGTAAGACTGCACTTTGGTTTCAACACTGAGCTCTGCCTCTTAGAGTGCTTAAGAAGTATTTAATGTTCATACACAGAAATTTTGCTCAGCAAATAAATACTCTGACATTCCAGGCAAACTACTCCAGATCTCTAGTAAATACCTGGAAACCTAGGCAGACCTAAATTCCAAAAGAGGGTCCTGACCTCAAAGTTAAAACAGAAAAAAATCTTCAAAAGCAGCAGTCAAAACTTTATTGTTTTGTAAAGCCAAACTGAAGAACAGTGTGTAGAAACCAGTGGTCTCCATGCCTATTGGTTGGCTAACTCAATAGCCATGGAATCCTCTTCTCCCTTGCCCTTTTCCTACTCAAGAGAGTGGAAAGCCACACACTCTCTTTCCTGGCCCTGCTTCTAGCTAGCACTTGTGATGTGACCCAGTTATGGACAATGGGACCTAAGGGGAAATCAGCTAGGAGCTTCTGGGGACTCCTTGTGCTTCCAGATCAAAGGATCAGGTATAAGAAAAGGGTAGCCTGGCACCATTCCTTACCCCTTCTTGCCTTGAGCATAGATCTAACACCTGAAGCTGTAAGTAACAAAACGTGCTTACAAATGTAAGAGTGATGAGGAAAAACTAGAAATATTTAGGATAGCAGAAAAGAACTAGAGGAAAAAAACCTGGGTGATTAACAACATTGTTCTGCTGCCAAAACCCATCATAAGACCACCTAACCCTCAATTTCTTAGTAAATAATACATGTTCTTATGGTTAACCTACTGCAATTCTCTTTACATTTACCTAAAAGCATTCCTGATAAATCTAGTTCCAAATCAATACTTCTATTCCCTCCTTCTGAAACCCCAAGTTTAAAAATGTAGTAGGCTGTATTATAATTCCATGAATTCATCATAAATACGAAAATAATATTAGGACTGTTTGCATAACCAGTGCAGTGAAAATGTTGGCTTGACTCTATAAATTATACTTATTAAAAAAAAAACCCTCACAGTACCCTTTTATTGGTGTGCTGTAAAAAATATTCAAAATTCTCTTGTTTCTTTTTTTCCAACCCTCTGTATGAAATTACTTTCTCTGTAATTCTATGCTGAAGAGGCTCTGCAACATTTTCAATCCATTTTTTATGTAACATCTCTTTTCTTCTTTCCTTAAAAATATCCACATGCTGAAAATATGTATCCAATCTCTAATGAAATGATACAAACAAGGAAAGCAAATTATTAAGAAGTTTTCCACTTACCATCATTTGAATAGGGGGGAAACACTTGCTCCCACTCCTAAGCTGTCACCATATTTGGGTTGCGAGGTCCTAGCATGAGATAACTGAAGAACATAATAAAGCTCAGGAAGAGAACCTGGGAGCACAGAGCAGGAGGAAGCCAGGAAAAGTTCTAAACCAGAGTGTGCCTTCAGCTTAAACCACAGCCAAGCCATTCCTAACTCATGAAACTCCTGCCTCTTTGTAAGCATTTCGAAGCGTTCCTGTCACCCATGGCATGTCCCCAGGCTTCATCATCAAAGTCTGTGACCAAACTGGCAGAGCAGAAAGGGTACTCGACTTGCTCCAGCACCTCTCTCTGAATCTACAGAAAGAGGCCAATCCCACCTACCTCTCCTCATGCTCAAATGAGAATACATGTGAACTTCCTTTATAAGTTATAAATTACAATACAAACATTAAAGTACCATTTTAACACCAAATTTCAATCTCTCTCATTAAAATTAGAACTCCTTTGGGGTACCTGGGTGACTCAGCGGGTTAAGCATCCAACTCTTGGTTTCGGCTCAGATCATGATCTCATGAGTCATGAGATCGAACCGCTTGTAGGGCTCTATGGGGCCTCTGCTTGAAGATTCTCTCCCACTGTCCCTCCCCCACACTCACTCTCTCTCTAAAATAAACAAAATTAAACTCCTTTAAGTTTATTGGGGTGCCTGGCCAGCTTTGCCGGTTAAGTGTTCGACTCTTGATTTCAGCTCAGGTCATGATCTCAGGGTCCTGAGATCCAGGTCCGCATCAGGCTCCACACTCAGTAGGGAGTCTGCTTGAGATTCTCTCCCTCTGCCCTTCCCCCTCAACTCACAGTCTTTCTCTCTCAAAAATAAATCTTAAAAAAAATTATCAATTATCTCTCTTTCCCTTTGCTCCCCCCCACCGCACATTCTCTAAAAAAAGAAAGAAAGAAAGAAAGAAAGAGAGAAAGAAAGAAAGAAACAAACAAACAAACAAACAAACACCTTTAAGTTTATTTCATTGTAACTCTCAGTACTAAGAGGTCATTACCCTTAAATACTATTTCTGGTGCTTTTACATAGCCCCGTTGTGATGTGGGAACATATGGGAAAGAGATATATGTGAGTCAGAAAGAATTTCTATTCAGTACCAGAACAAAGAGGGGAAGTAGGACAATCTGTCAGATCCCTTACAGACAGAGCTAGGAATCCTGACCTTTTAGTGATCCTACAAGGAGGTGGTGCGATCTCAGATCTATGTTGTATAAAAAAATGAATCAGAGGAGGCTCCTTCTCCCAGCAAAATGAATCTCTGTGACACAGTAATATCCTCTTGGCCATGCACCACTCTTGCGTACCTGGAACACACTTAGAATCCACAGTCTGTAGCCAACGCTTACCTTCGCAACGTAATTTTCTCTAAGTAATATTGCACGTACAGCTTCATCAATGTCTTCTCTAGCTAATGCCTAAAATTGCAGAATTGAATATTAGGATGTAAATCCTAAAGAAACAAACCAGAATGACAAAACTCACTGTATTTTACCAATAGTTTTACTTTATATCTACTGCCTGTTACCTCAAAGAATATTTTGTAACTATTAAGGAAATTTTCAAACATGATTCTCTGTGAGCCCATCACCCAGGTTCAATAATTACCAACTCAGAGAGTTAGTCTTAGTTCATCAAAACCTCTGCTCACTCTCCCCGGCCCCCCTACCCAGATTATTCTGAAACAAATCCCTTACACATCATACCATTAAATCATATTTTTGAAGTACTAAGAAAGCTTACTAATTGAAGGGATCCTCTATACAATAAATCCTCTTTTCAGGCATTCACTAGGTATGTTTTAAAGGGCCCTTGAAGTTCCTGACTTCTGCTAGGTCTCTTTATAAGTCAAAAGCCACTTTTTAAGTAAAAAAGAGACAGTTAGTGGCAGCTCCTGGCCCAGGACCAAGACTCTCTTACATCTAGAAACTTACTGTTTCCATTATGAGTTTGGGTAAAGCTGATGCACTTAAGACCTCACCTTAGGGCTTTTCATTTGGATCACTACCAGTTTTTATGCTTCTAGGACTACATAGGAACAAATGGAAAGGCAATAAAAATCCAGTATCCAGAAGAGAAATACTATTACCTAAAAGAACTAGTGTAAGAAGATCCAGGTTCTTAAAACTATATTATTCAATCTCTGGTTCTGTCACAGTGAATGCATCAAAACAAACTAAACCCCAAACTCAAATAACAAATCTGTGAATAAGAGAGATCTTGAAAAGGAGAGTTGTAGTTTTATCCATACATTTAACAGTTTCAAATGAAATCTAAAGTAATATTCAAATAGCTATTCGGGTCTTCAAAATAAAACTCTCTTGATAACATAAGCAGACTCTTGCTTTAAAGCCTCCTTAGACTTATTTTAAGACAGCAATTGAAAAATCATGTAAAATAATTAAATGTTTTCCCCTGATGCTATAAACTTAATCTATTTGGAGAAGAAACATCTACTTTGACAAACATCTTGGAAAACCACATTTTTTAAGCCATCCTATTAATATTATTAGCAAATGTTATAAATACTGTTGATCATGTGTCCGACTTCTGAACCACCTTTTTAAAAGAAATAAACAGTTTTTGCCTTGATAGCTCCTTCTTCATGATTTCACCAGAAAATATAAGGAAGAGGTTAGTGATTTCTGGCAGCACTTTGGAAACCCACAGCTTTCTGTGCGCGCGCACACCAATACTAAAGGTCTCATCACTCTTTAACTGCTACCATGGCAAAAGAAAAGAAATATCCAAGAGCTTTTCTTTACAGTGAGACAAATTATAGGATCATACAAAACAATGGAACTTTCTTTATGAGGAAATCATTGCTTTACGAGACCCTTAAGGATCGGAATTCACTGGGGAGCGCCGCCCACAGGCCGGCGAGCTCGGGGACAGCGGGGCCCTCGGGCCACCTTTGATCCTGGATCATTCATTCCCATCCACGCAATTTTTTCTCTGACAGGCGCTGTTCTAGTTCTGGGAACTACAACCGTGACCGAGACAAAATAGTTCTCAAGGAATTTATGTCCCATCGCCCAAATAAATAACGTCCCGAAACGCCACGTTCCCTTACCTCCATGAAAGCAACTGACTCGGGCTCTGGCCATTCTTTCAATTTTTCTGGCCTGAAATGTTCGCCATAGGTGGGCGCTTTCTTGGAAGCCATAGGTAATAGGATTCCTGAGGGGAGAGAGTAAACTGAAGAGACTTCGTAAGGCAGAAAGCAGTTGAAACCTGGCTCTGCCACAGACATCCATGGCGCCCTGGAGCCTGTTTCCAAGGGTGATTATGCCTTCCCGTGTGGCCGCGGGGTCCACCGGGCCGGCCTGGGCGACCCCACAACCCTGTCACCTAGGAGGNTTGCCGGAGGGAAAAAAGGAGCGTCCTCTTAAAACCAAACTAAAGCACTGGGCTGAAAGCCGAGCCCCGCTTCCCTGGAAGCCCCTTACCCTGTCCCAGCAACCGACGGCAAGGGTGGGGGAGGTCAGGGAGGAGGAGGGCCCGCGCACGTGGGGCCTTCAACTGCCCAATCCAACACCAACCTGTTTTGTTTCTAATAAGTTGACATCTTGTAAATTAACACTACAGAGAATATACGGTTTACCTGTATGATCTAGGGCTGTGATTAGGAGAGGGATGATTTTTAGTGTTCCCTTTGCCTAAGGAAAACACAATCCTGCTCTCCTGTGTTCTAGGGCTTACTATGTCTTCCCCTGACTAGGGGTCAGACTCAACATGAGCCAGGTGACACGCAGAATCAGAATCAGCATCAGCAAATAGGTAATCATACTCAAAATGAATTCTTAAATTTTTAAGAATTTTTTTTCAATATTTTGTTTACTGGGGCGCCTGGGTGGCTCAGTCGTTAAGCGTCTGCCTTCGGCTCAGGGCATGATCCCAGAATCCTGGGATGGAGCCCCACATCAGGCTCCCTGCTCTGCTGGGAGCACTGGGAGCCTGCTTCTTCCTCTCCCACTCCCCCTGCTTGTGTTCCCTCTCTTGCTGGCTGTCTCTCTCTGTCAAATAAATAAATAAAATCTTTGAAGAAAAAAAAAAGATTTTATTTATTTATTTGTCAGAGAGAGAAAGTGAGAGAGCATAAGCAGGGGGAGCAGCAGAGAGGGAGACGGAGAAGCAAACTCCCTGCTGAGCAGGGAGCGGGAGGCCGGGCTCCATCCGAGGACCCTGGGATCATAACCTGAGCCCAGGGCAGACGCTTAACTGACTGAGCTGCCCAAGCACCCCGAATTCTTAAATTTTCTAAAGACTGTTAGAAAAACCTGGGGAGGGACACCTGGGTGGCTCAGTCAGTTAAGGGTCCACCTTCAGTTCAGGTCATGATCCCGGGGTCCTGGATGGAGCCCCACCTGGGGCTCCCTGCTTGGTAGGAGCCTGCTTCTCCCTCTCGCCCCTGCTCGTGCTCATAAATAAATAAATAAATAAATAAATAAATAAATAAAAGGAAGGAAGGAAGAACAGAAGAGAGGAGAGAGGAGAAAAAGAAAAAGAAAAACCAGGGGAGATTATGAAGCAGTGGATTTTAAGGGTACCTCACCAAAAGCGACACACCTAACTTGATTCGGGAAAGATCAAGTGAATTGAGATAGGCACTCAGTAAGGTAGCTATCGTTATTTTTATTGGATCTTTCAGGCAATATTTAACTTCTGCAGAAAATACATTTGCAGTAACTATCAATACATGATATTGTGATTTCTTAATTATCATAAAGACACTGAACTCAAAAATTAAGTGTTTATTGCAGGTGCCTGAGCATGCCTTCCTTGGTCCTCACACTGAATGAATCCTGCTGGCACATAACTTCCTCTGGAGCAGCCTTCTTTTGTGTTCCTCACCAATCAAGGATCAGGGTGTGTGCTCCTTGGTTGCTAAAACCTTTTGAAGGTGACAGAAAAGAAGAGTTACATGTGATATAGGAATGGGGAGCCTACAAGAGCACAAAGAGTTCCTCAGCCCAGCTGAGCTGACCCCCCTAAAGCCTTGTCCTGCCAGAGCTGAGTGACTCCTCTCTCAGGCAAAGGTCACCTAAACCTACCTCACCCTCTCATCACTCTCTCTGGATTCAAGACATGCAGAGATCTGGGAATAAGCCAACCCTATTATAGGGGGGGTAGATCACTGATATGTGATATGAGTTGAGGGACCCCCTTTGGTCCTGCTTTCAGACTGTCAGGACGTCTGGAGTACTAATTTACACTAGGATTATTGTGATTTAGAAAATACCACCTTCTTTTCTTCCCTTTTTTCAAACCTCTGATTCTTGGTCCTCCACCTTCACTATCAGCTGACAGATGACCTTCTCACTTGAGTAAGGAAATGAACAGAAATAAGAAATGTTCCTTCACAAAATTCACCAAGCTACATCCAGGTACTCTGCCTCCATTTGGGTCCTGCATCCCACCTCTTTACAGGTAAAGGGGGTAGGGAGAGTAGGGGAATGGATGAGGGGGACTATTTTAACTAGAGAAGTCAGAGAAGGCTTCTCTGAGAAGATATTTGTGCAGAGGTCTGGCTGAACTGAGGGAGTAAGACATGGAGAAATCTGGAGAAAGAGTGTTCCTGGTAGAAGGAATGACAGAAGCAAAAGCCTGAGATGGGAGTAAAGCTGGTATGTTCAGGGGGGAAAAAAAAAAAAAAAAAAGCCTGGTGAGGCTGGAGCACAGCAAATATGGAGAGAAGGCAGGAGATGAGGTTGGAGGAGAGGCAGATGCCTAACAGTCCAGGGACTTAGACACCATGGTAAGGAATTAGAATAAATTTCAAAGTGTGAAGGGAAGCCATTCAAAGGTTTTGAGGAGGGAAGAAATCGGACCTAACATTGTTTAAAGAATATAGCTTCTAGGGCGCCTGGGTGGCTCAGTCGTTAAGCGTCTGCCTTCGGCTCAGGGCGTGATCCCAGAGTCCCGCTGGGAGCCTGCTTCTTCCTCTCCCACTTCCCCTGCCTGTGTTCCCTCTCTTGCTGGCTGTCTCTCTGTCAAATAAATAAATAAAATCTTTTAAAAAAAGAATATAGCTTCTGCATGGAGAATGGATTATATAGGGGCAACCACAGAAGCAGGAAGACCAGTTAGGATCACAATGGCCTGAATTGGGTGAGAGCAGTGAGGAACCAAAAAGTTAATAAGCTGACAGAGCTGGCACCTGCTAAACATGGAAGTGAGGAAAAGCAAGAAATCAAAAATTACTCCTAGATTTTTCTCCTAAAGGGTCCTGGTTGGATTATAATCCTGTTCCCCTGAAAGAGGGGAAATCTGGAAGCAAAGCAGGTTTTGGCAGTAAGCAGGACACAAATACAAAAGTAAAGAATAATCCTTTTGGGGGCTGGTTAAATTCAAGATACAACCATTATAACATATATTTGTAAGGTCTGAGTATAACCACTTTACCTGTTTTATTTTCCTCATTGCACTTATTAGTAGCTCACATATGACATAATTGTTTATTGTCTGTCTCCCCCCACCCCCACCAAAATGTAAGCTCCTCAAGATCAGAGATTTACCTCTTTAGTTTGCCACTATGCCCCTCAAATACTGCCTGGCTCAGGGTAGGTGCTTGTTAAAATTCTGAGGAAGAGGGGCGCCTGGGTGGCTCCGTCAGTTAAGTGTCTGCCTTCAGCTCAGGTCATGATTCCAGGGTCCTGGGATCAAGCCCTGCATGTGGGGTCCCTGCTCAGCAAAGGGAGTCTGCTTCTCCCTTTCCCCCTCCCCCTGCTCATGCCCTCTAACTCTCTCAAATAAATAAACTCTTTAAAACAAAAATTTTTAAAGATTTTATTTGAGAGAGAGAGTAAGAGAGCACTCATGAGTGGTGGGGAGGGCAGAGAAAGAGGCAGAAGCAGGCTCCCTGCTCAGCAGGGAGCCCGATGCAGGACTCGATCCCAGGACCCTGAGATCATGACTTGAGCAGAAGGCAGACGCTTAACAGATAAGCCACCCAGGTGCCTCCTTAAAACAGTTTTTTTTTTTTAAAGATTTTATTTATTTATTTGACAGAGATAGAGACAGCCAGCGAGAGAGGGAACACAAGCAGGGGGAGTGGGAGAGGAAGAAGCAGGCTCACAGCGGAGGAGCCTGATATGGGGGTCGATCCTATAATGCCGGGATCATGCCCTGAGCCGAAGGCAGACGCTCAACCGCTGTGCCACCCAGGCGCCCCTTAAAACAGTTTTTTGAGGAAGAAAGCAAGCAAGCACATGGAAGGATACTAAAAATTACAGTAAAAGGAGTTAAACTACAAAATAAAGTTTTAATAAAACTTCCATGAATGGATAAAAAAAAGCTTATCCTTTGGGGGTAGGAGGAGGGAAATGGAGAGACAGAAAAGAAGATGGAAAGACTGTATATTTGGACTAATGCACCATTCCCATATTTATTTCTAACCAAAAGATGGGGAGGGTGTGCTGTGACTTCTCCTCCAAATCCACTTTTTTTTTTTAAGATTTTATTTATTTATTTGACAGAGATAGAGACAGCCAGCTAGAGAGGGAACACAAGCAGGGGGAGTGGGAGAGGAAGAAGCAGGCTCATAGCTGCAGAGCCTGATGTGGGGCTCGATCCCATAATGCCGGGATCACGCCCTGAGCCGAAGGCAGACACTTAACGACTGAGCCACCCAGGTGCCCCTCTAAATCCATTTCTAAAAGAGGCTCTACCCCAGGGCCTTGGGACACACAAGGGTGTAGAGAAGAGAACTGAAGGGGGAAAATGGCACGTAGACCTGGAAGCAGTAGACTACGGAAGACCAGTCACATGGCCACCAAGTTCAACTAGTTATCCTAGGATGAGAATCTGTGCTCTGTGAACACCTATATTTCTACACATTTTACATTTTCAAATTTGGGGGCTTTTACTTTACTTCTTAAATTTTACTACATTGAGTTTAGTACATGGTCCTTTTGAAAATTTTCTGCCTGTCTTGGTTGAATTAAGGGGAACAAAATTTGGGGCCTGGCTTGGGTGTCTAAGTAGTAAATGGTGGAGATGATAGAGATGGCAGAGAGACAGAAGAAGGGTTAGCATTCTAAGACAGAGGTAGGAAATCTGATAGCCCACCCACCAGAGGGCATGTCCATTGTGTAACTCCCAGGGCAACTCTCTCCATTCCCTCTGAATAAAGGAAGCTTCTTCTCAGTTTCTTCTACTTCCTCCCTCGCCTTGTTTGGGGTAAAGGGGTGCAGTCCACTGCCTCCTCTCTTCCTGAAAGCCTGTCGTACAGAGAAGCTTCCAGCTGCTCAGATTTTGGTATCAGCAATTGCTACCTTGTATATGGCAAAATAGGACTCTCTCAGCTCTCACCGCATCCTGGTCCCCATCCCTTTCTATCTCCTGCTGAGGGTCAAGGAAGTGACCTTCAGAGTTGGCCTCTTTGAGACTTGAATTCTTTCTCTCATGAAAACATAGAGGTTCTTTTTCCAGAAAGGATGATCCTTTGTTTCTGTACGAAGGAAACAGAAAGGAGTCTCTTAAATACCAACTCAACTGTAGCATTTACATTTTTTTTTACTTTGAAGTTGGTGAGTTTTATACGAATCTATACATTTTTAGAAAAAAGAAACCCAAATAAATAGCATTACCTAGCTTTAATAGTAGTTTCGCTTGCAGCTGCTTTGCTGCTTAATCAAACAGCTGAGTGAGGCTCTTTCAGAGTAAATGACTGCCTCACAGAGTCGTCCATTGTGTCTTCCCAAGGAAGGTCTAACTGCCAAAGACAAATATACTTTCTCCACCCTGATGCCATAACTGGGATGTTTCCCTAACTCATAGACAGGAATCTAATCTTCCACCTCTTTTCCAGGGGGGAGCTCATATACTTAAGCCTCTAGCCTAAAATATAGGCCGTCTGGTACTCTAATATGAAATATTCTCCTTCATATCTGGGTCCCACTCTGCTAGAGGAGGTATTAGAGGACAAAACCCCTCCTTTTATTATATCCTATATAGAAATTAAATAGGATTTAAATGTTTATTATCCTAAAACCTGACCCAAAAGATCCATGAGACTGTGGCAGTTAGGGACTGTAGAGAAACTTACTCTTTTGAAACCTAGGATGCAAGAGTGGTTCTGATTCATTGCATCTTTTAAGGCCTTTGCTACCAAGTGAGTACAGCTTAGTTCCAATACTTCTATTATCCCTCAATTTCTACTCCCATTCAAAAAGCAGCCAATTGTTAAACCACACCTCTAGGACACTGAGAAGTCCACGATGGCCAGCGCCATCTCTAATAGTTATCTGTTTCTACAATTAGTCATTACTTATTCTTTCTGCTGCCCATGGCAGCATCAAGCATCTCTAAAAGCCCTCTGCCTCTGCCACACTGCATTTATTCATCAAATTCTGAGCCTATTCAGAAAAACAAAAAGGTACTGCAGCTTACTTTGGGGCTTTTTAGGAACAGAGAATTGTACATCATACAAGCTCATTTTTCTTCTGCTTTGCTAGGTTCTTTTTTTTAATATTTTTTACTATTATCAACAGCTTTACTGAGGTGTAATTTACACATCATAAAATTCACACCCATTTTAAGTGTAGGAATCAGTGATTTTTAGTATAGAGTTGTCCAACCATCACCATGATCTAATTTTAGAACATTACCGTCAGTCTAAAAACCTCATGCTCATTTACAATCACTGTCCATTCCTAACCTAGGCCTAGCCCAACAATCTACTTCCTGTCTCTACAGATCTGCCTCTTTGGACATTTCCTATAAATGGAGTCATACAATATGCGGTCTTTTCTGTCCTCTTTCACGGAGTAGAATAGTTTTGAAGTTCATCCATTTCATAACACGTATCAGTACTTCTCTTCATTTTAATCCCCAAATAATACTCCATGTATAGATATGGCACATTGTTTTTTTTTTTTTATCCATTCACCAGCTGATGAATATCTGGGTTGTTTCCACTTTTTGGCTATTGTGAATAATACTGCCATGATCGCTCATGTCTAAGTCTTTATGTGGACATATGTCTCCATTTCTCCTGGGTAGGAGTTGAATTGCTGGGTCACATGGTCGCTTAATGTTTTACATTTTGAGAAACTGCCAAACTATTTTCCAAAGTTGCTGTGCACCATTTTACATTCCCTGCAGCAACATCTGAGGAAACTCGTTAGTTTTAATCAGATAAACGTGTTATGAAACTATTAGAGAAATCTCTTTAATTCCATAACTAGGCAACTGAGATGATACCCTCTGTCACACCCACAATAGTGCATACTACCACTCTCCCCGTAACATCTCTTCACTCTGGGTGTACCTACTATCCACCAAAACTAGTCCAAAATTCCATTTGTACTGCTCCAATTCCAATTAAAAATCTCCTAACCTTTCAGTTGTTAACAGTTTATTTTCTGTCTGTGCTTGTTATTTCTGAATGTGTTAACAATTTGTTCTTTAAAAATTTGACAAAGTTGAAGCAAGTTGCCACCTCACCCAGACACAGAGGAGAGAGACTCCTGATGTCATGCCATCAGAGTGTGGTGTATGCCTCAGCCTTGTTCCAGCAATTTAAAAGGGTGGCAGGGGGTGGAAACACAGTCAAGTATCTTTAACGAAAAAAAGCAAAGCTATGGAATAACAGACTTACTTGTAAATAACTGATTTTTCTTCCTGCTGAGATTCCACAGGATGAGGAGTTCTGGTCAAAGGTTTCAAATCGAAACTACAATCATTAAAATTCGTTTTCACTTTTAACCTTTAACAAAATAACACGTGTGAGGATGTTTTGAAAACAAAACTATCTTACATTTATACAGAAATTATTGTTATACATTGACTGCTATGTATATTGTCCAAAAGACCATTGTTTCAAACTAGTGTACATTCTTGAGTGTTTAAGAGTTACTGAAACCGGGACACCTGGGTGGTTCAGTCGGTTAAGCAACTGACTCTTGGTTTCAGCATAAGTCATGATCTCAGGGTCCTGAGATCCAGCCCTGCATCTGGCTCCCTGCTCAGTGAGGAGTCTGCTTCCCCTCTCTTTCTCCTTCTGCCCCTTCCCCTGCTCCTGCACTCTCTAAAATAAATAAATCTTAAAAAAAAAAAAAAAAAAGATTTTCTCTCCCTCTCTGTTTGCCCCTCCCCCCTCTAAAAAATAAAAATAAAAAGATATAAGAAAGTCTAATATATGTCTAATTTGAGCCCAGAAGCAGAACGGAAAAAATGAAGAAAAAGCAGTCAAGAGATCATTGCTGTGAATTTTCACTACTGATGAAAAACAAACATAAGAGATCCAGGAAGCACAATATATATTAGTTAAATAAAAAGAAATCTGTACCTAGACATCTCTAGCAAGAGTGCAGCAAACTAAAGACAGGGGCACCTGGGTGGCTCAGTTGGTTAAGCATCTGCCTTAGGCTCAGGTCATGATCCTAGGGTCCTGGGACCAAACCCACATCAGGCTCCCTGCTCAGCGGAGAGCCTGTTTCTCCCTCTACCTTTGTCCCTTCCCCTGCTCGTGCTCTCTATCTCGCTCACTCACTCTCTCTCTCCAATAAATAAAATCTTTAAAAAAATAAATTTTAAAAAAGAACCCTAAAGACAAAGAAAAGATGTTATAAACAGCCATAGAGAAAGGATGAAAATCAGAATGACAGCAGACATCTCATAAACAGTAGAAACCAGAAACAAGAAGTACATCTTTAAAGCATTAAGAGAAAATAAATATCAACATAGAATTTTGTATTCAGCAAATTATTTTTCTTTAAAGATTTTATTTATTTATTTGACAGAGACAGACAGACAGCGAGAGAGGGAACACAAGCATGGGGAGTGGGAGAGGAAGAAGCAGGCTCCCAGCAGAGCAGGGAGCCCAATGCAGGGCTCAATCCCAGGACCCTGGGATCATGACCTGAGCTGAAGGCAGACACTTAACGACTGGAACCCCAGCAAATTATCTTTAAAGAATAAGAATAAGGATATTTCAGATACACCAGAATTGAACATTAAAGGCTGAACTTCAGAAGAACAAAGTCTCCAGAACTATGGTATAAAATGGAAGCCAGATGGCAACCGCATGAATTCCCTCCTTTAGGTAGCTGTCTCCAATCTCTATGTTCCTACATACATGTCTGCTAACTTCAGAGAGGAAGTTTTCTCCTGGATTCACTCAAACTAGAGATCATTTAAATTAATAAAATTACACGGGGCGCCTGGGTGGCACAGCGGTTGGGCGTCTGCCTTCGGCTCGGGGCGTGATCGGCGTTATGGGATCGAGCCCCACATTGGGCTCCTCCGCTGGGAGCCTGCTTCTTCCTCTCCCACTCCCCCTTCCTTTGTTCCCTCTCTCGCTGGCTGTCTCTCTGTCAAATAAATAAATAAAATCTTTAAAAAATTAATTAATTAATTAATTAATAAAATTACATAAACTGAACACTGAGTAATTTCAATCCCAAGAAAATGATGCTTCTCATTTTTAAAAATTTTTTGGAGAAGGGGGAGGGGCAGAGGGAGAGAGAGAATCTTAAGCAGGCTCCACGACCAGCATAGAGCCTGACACAGGACTTGATCTCATGACACTGAGATCATCACCTGAGCCAAAATCAGGAGTCGGACATTTAATCGACTGAGCCTCCCAGGAGCCCTTTCATTTTTTTATTTCTATCCAGGATCCCACCTTTTATTTTGTTAGGCTGGGTTAAGTGTCCCTCCTCTGTGCTTCTGTAATAACTTGTACATATCAGAATTATCACATCTGCCATTTGTAACGGAATTATCTAGTCAAATAGCTATCTTCTCTATTGTATTGTGAATACTTTAAAGGCAATTATAACTTAATACATAAGTCTCTGATTGAATTAATTTGAAATATGGGTTGAATTGTGTCCCCCCAGAAAAAATATGTTCAAGTCCTAAACTCTGATACCTGTCACTGTGACCTTATTTGGAAATAAGGTCTTTGCAAATGTAATCAAGTTAAAATGAGGTCATAATGGATTAGGGTGGGCTCTAATCCAGTAACAGATGTTACAAGACAGAAATTGGAGGGGCGCCTGGGTGGCTCAGTCAGTTGGGCACCTGACTCTTGATTTCAGCTCAGGTCATGATCTCAGGGTTGTGGGATCAGGCCCTGCATGGAGCTCCAAACTCAGTGCAGAGTTGGCTTGTCCCTCCCCCTCTGCTCCTCCCCTCACCCCATTTGCACTCAAATAAATAAATAAATAAATAAATAAATAAATAAATAAATAAATAAATAAAATCTTTAATTAAAAAAAAAGGAGGGAAACTGGATACAGAAACAAGGGGAAGAAGACTATATGACAATGGAGGCAGACATTAGAGTGATAAGATGCATACCAACTAAAAAGATTTCCAGCAGCCACCAGCAGGTAGGAAAGAGGCAAGGAAGGGCCTTCATAGAAGGAATGGCACTGCTAACCTCTTGATTTTACACTTCCAGCCCCCGGAACTGGGAAAATACCCAGTTTGTGGTACTTTATTACAACTGCCGTAGGAAACTAATACATAAGATAATATTTCTCAAAACTGAGTTCCCCTCAGGGCGCCTGGGTGGCTCAGTCGTTAAGTGGCTGCCTTCAGCTCAGGTCACCATCTCAGGGTCCTTGGATTAAGCCCCATGTGAGGCTCCTTGCTCAGCAGGGAGCCTGCTTCTCCCTCTCCCTCTGTCTGCTGCTTCCCCTACTTGTGCTCTCTGTCAGATAAATAAATAAAATCTTAAAAAAAAAAAAAAAACTGAATTCCTCTTCCTTTTCCCTGGCCGTCCAGATCTGGCCACCAAAATCTAAAATTCCTTTATCACATCAATCTCTTCATTTCATTCCTTTTGCCACCATCCTGAGGCCTTTATCAACACAACATGGATCCTTATAAAAACTTCAATGATCTCCAGCTTCCAGTCCTATCTTACCTCTAATCTATCATATACAGCATATGCCAGATTAAAGTTTCCAGCATTTCATGCTCTCCTCAACTATCCTTGATGACTCCCCATTCCTTACATGATAAAATCCCAAGTTTTAAGCTGGTATTGAAGGCCTTTACAAAATCGTTCCAAACTAGTTCCACAGACTTAACCAATGAGTAGTCATCCACTCATTCATTTCACACACAAGTAGACAGTTGCAAACTGTATGATAAGTGGAAAAGTACGTGTGTGTCAAATGATGGGACCAAAGAGGGACTAGACCATACTGACCAGTATAAGGAGGTGGATTGGAAATATTTTACTTGAAGATTATTTTTTTAGGTTTATTTATTTAAGCAATCTCTACACCCAACATGGGGCTCAAACTCACAACCCTGAAATCAAGAGCCACATGCTCTACCAGTTGAGCCAGCCAGATGCCCCAACTGGAAATATTTCATAGAGGAAGTGTTAAAGCAGAATTTAACAGAGTCTTGGAAAAAGTGTTTTCCTCAAAAAAGACTGGGCATAGAGCAAAAGACCAGAGAAAGGCCCCATCAGTGGCAAAGATGCACAGGAAGAGATCGAGAGCTTCAGGTAAACAAGTGCAATGCCCTACCCATTTCCCTGGATCCTTCCATACTACAAAGCAAAAGCCTGAAGCTGCTGGGAAGAGGGAAGTAAATTCTTCCCCACCCCCAGGGACAACAAGCAAAGATATACTGCTTTTGGGAGAGAAGTAAGGCAAAACCTGTCTGCCTGTGGAGAAGTAAGAGGGGTACACTCAGGACCAAGGCAGGGATCCAGTGCTACTAGGATAAGGATAGAAGTAAAAATCCTCTGTCCCATAGGGAGAGACAAGAAACCACTTTAGGTCCTGATTCCTATACCTATACCAAGCAGAAATCTGCTACTATTGGAAGAGGGGCAGGAAACTCACCCAAGAACATCCACACAAGAGCTTGGCTGCCACAAGAAGGGAAAGGACTCTATGAACATGCTATTCCTGAGACCCACGCACATAGAGCATGCCTAAAACTGTGGAGGGATAAGGAAAACAGAAAAAATTCCTCTGCTCCCACTATGAGCCTAGCAATAACAAGCAATAGCAGTATACTTCTGGGAATGAAGCAAGAACACACACCCCCCCACACACCTCTGTGATGCAGGCTTACAGAAATAGCCAAAAACTGGAAGGGGAGAAGGAATGCTTGAGAAAACCCTTCTGGCATACCAACCCCCACCCTGAGCACAAGGTAACAGCAGCCCAACACTAAAGGCATTTGAAGCCTGCAGTGCACTAAAAGTAACAACAGCAATAATAATACCTAAACCCAGCTCAACTTCTGACTAGATAAACCCAATTCTCCACACTAATGTTTGACAGAAGAAAAGGCATATCTATTTCTTCTACACATGCTCAGTCCACGCTGTTCTACCTCTACTGCCTGATATTCAATCAAAAATGACAAGACATGCAAAAAAAGGGCGGGGGGGGGCAAGACAAAATAACCTCAAATATCTAGCATTTAATAAAAAATTATAAGACATGGGGGAGTGGGCAAGACAAAACATAACCCATTGTCAAGAGTGAAAGCAATCAATACAACCACATTCAGAAATGACCCTAGCATGGGAACTATCAAAGAATTTAAAATAACTACGACAAATATGTTAAAGAATCTAGTGGAAAAATTAACATGTATAAATGGGAGAATTTCAGGAGAAATGAAAACTATGTGGGGAAAAAAATCAAATGGAAATGCTAGAAATAAAAATCACACCAGAGACAAAGAATTCCTCTGATGGGCTGATCAAGAGATGGGACACAGTAGTGCCTGGGTGACTCAGTCGGTTAAGCATCTGCCTTCACCTCAGGTCATGATCCCAGGGTCCTGGGATTGAGCCCCACATTGGGCTCCCTGCTCAGTGGAAAACTGCTTCTCCCTCTTCTCCCTGTTCATACTCTCTGTTGCTATCTCTGCCTCTCTCTCTCAAAATAAATAAATAAAAAGAGAGACAGAGAGAGAGAGGACACAGCTGAGGAAAGGCTCAGTGAACCTAAAGATAGGTTAGTAGAAATTGTCCAACTGAAATATGAATTAAAAAAATTTTTTTTTCAACACAAAAGAACAAACTCTCTAAGAGCCACAGAGCAATGAGACAATATCAAATGGTCTAACATACATATAATTGGAGTCTCAGGTAGCACCTGCGTGACTCAGTCAAGCATCTGCCTTCGGCTAAGGTCATGATTCCTGGGTCCTGAGATCGAGTCCCACATTGGGCTCCTTACTCAGCGGGAAGCTGCTTCTCCTTCTTCCTCTGCTCCACCTCTGTGCAAGTGCGCACGCTCTATCGTTTGGTCTCTCTCAAATAAATAAAAATCCTTAAAAAATAATAATAGCAGTGCCTGGGTGGCTCAGTTGCTTAAGCATCTGCCTTCAGCTCAGGTCATGATCCCAGGATCCTGGGATTGAGCCCCACATTGGGCTTCCTACTCAGCAGGGAACCTGCTTCTCTCTCTCCCTCTGCCTGCTGCTCCCCCTACTTGTGCTGTCAAATAAATAAATAAAATCTTTAAAAATAATAATTGGAATCTCAGAAAGAAAAGAAAAACAAGAAAGGGGCATAAGAAATATTTGAAATGATAATGGCCTTATATTTTCCAAAAAAATAATGAAAGATATCAAACCACAGATACAAGAATCTCAAAGAACCCTAAGCAGGATAAACAGAACGTGGTGGGGGGAGCATCTAGACACAGACATAATCTAGCTATTGAAAAGCAAACAGAGGGGCGCCTGGGTGGCACAGCGGTTAAACGTCTGCCTTCGGCTCAGGGCGTGATCCCGGCGTTATGGGATCGAGCCCCCACGTCAGGCTCCTCTGCTGTGAGCCTGCTTCTTCCTCTCCCACTCCCCCTGCTTGTGTTCCCTCTCTCGCTGGCTATCTCTATCTCTGTCAAATAAATAAATAAACTCTTTAAAAAAAAAAAAAGTTTTGAAAAGCAAACAGAAAAATCTTGAAAGTGCCCAAGAAAAAAGAAACACCAAAAACAGGAACAAAGGATTACAGATTTCTCATTGAAAAATAAAATTTTTTAAAAAATCAGAATGATGACAAAACGTATACCACTTCTCATGAAGTTTCCAAATTCCAAAAGGTTCCGTAATTTCTATTATATTAACCATTACCTGCTCCTTTTACAAAATTCACTTTCTATGTAGGTTGTAGGCAGCTTAAGCCACTCATTTGGAGTCATAAAGTGCCTTGAATTAGAAATTCTTGGGAATCTGGAATGCAGTTTGGCCTCTTCAATCTCTTTAAATTCTTTCATTGTATATATTTTGCCTGCAGGAAGATTAGTAACCTAAATTAGCACCCTTAAATGCAACTCCCATTGCTCTTGGGTTTTGAAATCATATAACAATTAGGCACTAAGTACCAGTCTCACACTGAAGAAGAGTTCTTTTTTCATCATCTTTATCATATTGTGCCTTTTTCAAAGGGTCACGAAATGGTGGAATGGTAACCTACAAGAAAAGCATGTCTTTGAGGACAGGATCGCAGGTCTTTTTCAGTCTATCCTAAGCATCTATGTAGGCCAGAAGAATCAAGAATGTAGTATCTACAAACTACTTTAGTGTAACCATTATGTATTTCTAACACTTTACAAAGAAATGAGGGTACTCCAATACATCTCTTAGCAAGGCCCTCCAGTCATGGCTAGCTTTTGATTTAATAGCTTTTTCAGATCACTGTGGATATTCTTCTTAGACACTCTACACAAACTCAGTAAGTGGTAGTTTCTTAAAGGTTATGATGTGCAATCTGAAACTATATCAATAAATTATTCAAACTCAAGTACATTAAAATCCATTGGCTATCCTGAACTTTGAATGGATCTTTTATCTATGTCATGGGTTGATTATTTGGAAAAAATTGTATTGCTGAGTTACATGAGATCTTCCAAATGTTAATATATTTCATTATGCTATAATCACATTCGTTAAAATCATTACCTCTCATCAGAAAAGTCTAAGAGCACTGGGAAGTTGTCACACTCATGACGGTGAGTATTTTCCCAAAATTCAAATTTTTTGCTTGAAAGCTCACATTTTACTGTTAGCAACAAATATTGTCAGTTGTTTTTCTTTTTTTTTTTTTTTTTTTATTTATTTATTCAACAGAGATAGAGATAGCCAGAGAGAGAGGGAACACAAGCAGGGGTAGTGGGAGAGGAAGAAGCAGGCTCATAGCTGAAGAGCCTGATGTGGGGCTCGATCCCAGAACGCCGGGATCACGCCCTGAGCCGAAGGCAGACGCTTAACCGCTGTGCCACCCAGGCGCCCCTGTCAGTTGTTTTTCATGAAGTGACAGATGTACTTCATTCATTTCCAGAAAATGTCTGCCAAATATCCAACACTTAATAACCACAGTTTGTAACATATTCTTTCAAGTAAAAATGGTGTACCATTAAAAAAAAATTAACCAGGATAGCTCACAATTCATGCACTCATGCTGCATTTCAGTAGCAGCAGAAATGCTCTTTGCATACCTCCCATTTCATCACACAGAATATTCAAAAGATGTGTACTCAGGAGCAAGATTTAATAAAATTAATAATTTTTAATGTTTGATCAAGGACATGCTTCAGTGAAACTGAACTCTACTGTGAGTGCATGGCAATAAGGAATATAATGACAACCAATATGATTTGGTGACACTGACTTAAGCAGTTCTAAGGTACCAGCAGCTTTACCCACCATTGCTTTTGCACCATCAGAGCAAATGTCAACAATATGAAAAAGGCAACCAATATGTGGCACTATTATGAAAATACTTGGCCTAATGGACCCCTAAAAGGGTTCCAGGTTTCTCAGAGGTCTATATTCCTCACTTTCAGAACTGCTGCTATAACTTCAAAGTGCTCAGCTTAAGAGGCAGCCACCTATCAGCTTCATTTAGAAGGACAGCATGGTAAAAGAACTGCAATTTTGACACAAAAAGATCTCGTTTCAGGGCCACCTGGGTGACTCAGTTGGTTAAGCCTCTGACTCATTATTTCAGCTCAGGTCATGATCACAGGGTCATGAGATCCATCCCTGAGTTGGGCTCCACATTCTGTGGGGTCTGCTTGAGATTTTCTCTCTCCCTTTCCCTCTGCCCCTCCTCCCCTTGGGGTAAGCATGCTCTCTCTCTCTCAAATAAATGAAGTAAATCTTAAAAAAAAAAAAAAGATTTGGTTTCAAATCCCAGTTCTGCCCCTTACTAGTTATGTTACTAGCTAGTTTACATAAGGCTCTATCTGTCAACATCTCAGTTTAACTTTCACCTATTAAAATAGGGACAATATGGGGCGCCTGGGTGGCTCAGTCATTAAGCGCCTGCCTTCAGCTCAGGGCGTGATCCCAGTGTTCTGGGATCGAGCCCCACATCAGGCTCCTCCACTGGGAGCCTGCTTCTTCCTCTCCCACTCCCCCTGCTTGTATTCCCTCTCTCACTGGCTGTCTCTCTCCGTCAAATAAATAAATAAAATCTTTAAAAAAATAAATTAATTAAATAAAATAGGGACAATAACACATGCATACAACCCAATTTGGCAAAACAAAAAACAAAAAATCTGCTTTGTCTGCAAATGCCAGCAGCTTAAAATGTCTATGACTCAAGCTAGGTCTATGACTCAAGGATTTTAATTTTAATAATATCCACTATTAGCAAAAGTGTGGGAAAATGGACTCTCTGGTGGGGGTACAAATTTATATAACCATCCTGGAGGGCAATTTGGCAATATAAATCACTCAGCAATTCTACTTCTAGCAACTTATTTAAGGAAAATCTTACAAAATAGTTACAGAGAAGTTCATCATAATGTCATTTATAACAGCATCAGGTCAAAAAAATCTAGATGTGGGGCGCCTGGGTG
The DNA here is from genome assembly GCF_002007445.2 of Ailuropoda melanoleuca. NCBI lineage: Eukaryota > Metazoa > Chordata > Mammalia > Carnivora > Ursidae > Ailuropoda > Ailuropoda melanoleuca. Next base: position 125,891,526 of record NC_048221.1, read on the forward strand.
GCACAGCGGTTAAGCGTCTGCCTTCGGCTCAGGGCGTGATCCCAGCGTTACGGGATCGAGCCCCACATCAGGCTACTCTGCTATGAGCCTGCTTCTTTCTCTCCCNTCACAGTAGGGAATAGGTTAAAAAAGTGATGGTATAGCAAGATACCATATATAGTTAGAAACACATCTATGCTCTGCTATTTACGCCTGTGTGACTCTGGAAAAGTAACTTAACCAACTTATGTCTCACTTGCCTCATCTGCAAATTACATCATGTGGTAGCAGTGAAGAGGAAAATAAATAAAAGTCCTAACATTTGGTTAACCCTCAGTGCAAGTTTTTTTTTTTTTTTGAGATTATTTGAGAGAAATAGAGAAAGAGGGAGAAAGGGAGAGAGTGGGGAGAGGGACAGAGGGAGAGGGAGAGAGAGGATCTCAAGCAGACTCCCCACTGAGTGCGTAGCCCAAATCGGGGCTCAATCTTAGGACCCTGAGATCATGACCTGAGCAGAAATCAAGAGTCAGAGGCCTAACCAACTGAGCCACCCAGGCACCCCAGCTGTTATTAAAAGAATACTATGCAGTGTTTAAAATTATGTATTTACATTTATTGACAAAGAAAGAAGCAAATCATAGAACTATTGAGGAAAAAATGCAAATTATAAAACATAATGTGCATTAAACCTATTTGTTTTGTTTTAAGATTTTACTTATGTATTTGAGAGAGAGACAGAGAGAGCATGAGCAGGGGGAAGGAGGCAGTGGGAGAGGGAGAAGCAGACTCCTCACTGAGCAGGGAGCCCCACACAGGGCTCCATCCCAGGACCCTGAGATCATGACCTGAGCCCAAGGCAGATGCTTTACCAACTGAGCCACCTAGATGCCCCTGTGAGTGGTTTTTTAATTCTTTATTTAAAAATAGATTTTGGGGGGGCACCTGGGTGGTTTAGTCGGTTAAGCATCTAACTCTTGACTTCAGCTCAGGTCATGATATCCAGGTCGGGAGATTGAGCCCTGGGTTGGGCTCCATGCTGGGCGTGGAACCTGATTAAGATTCTCTCTCTCGGGGCGCCTGGGTGGCACAGCGGTTGGGCGTCTGCCTTCGGCTCAGGGCGTGATCCTGGCGTTATAGGATCGAGCCCCACATCAGGCTCCTCCGCTATGAGCCTGCTTCTTCCTCTCCTACTCCCCCTGCTTGTGTTCCCTCTCTCGCTGGCTGTCTCTATCTCTGTCAAATAAATAAATAAAATCTTTAAAAAAAAAAAAAAAAAAGATTCTCTCTCTCTCTGAAAAAAGTTTTTTCATGTATCATGAAAATGTATTACATTTGTAACAAATTTTTAAAAGTCTATGAAATTCTTAAATATCACCTATTACCCAATTATTATACAGTTTTTTCAAATTTTATAGAGGCTTAATTTACTTTGGACTTTGGCTTTTTTATTCCTTTCTAAGATACGGAGATGGGAAACTATTGTTACTGCGTTCTTAGGGAATCACTAAAGAACTACTTATATGTTAGGGCTACTCAGAATAACCAACCACATAATACCAAAAATAAGAAATCTACCCTACCTTCAGAAAATTCGGGTCCTCTTTGCTCATATAAAAAGGATCATACTCTTTTGGATCATAATGTTCTATAAATGCATTTCCCTATAGGAAGGAAATAAAACTACAGATAACAAGAGGTACACAATTAATTTTGAGCATAACAGGACTCAAGAGTCACATAGTTCATTCTTCTGCTTCAAAACAGCATCAGTGACAAATGCAAAGGGGGAGAGAAGACAAAATTTGAAATTAAACTTGATGTAGCAAAGTAATAACTATTACAGTGACTGAAGGAATCTACTTAAAATTTACAAGAATAATGAATATTGGAAAACTAACAGATTTGGGAATTTGTTTTTAAATGCTTACTAGTCAAATATCTCAGATCTCTTAGAAATGCCAAAACAATATTTTACAGCTTTGTAAATAACTGAGTTCTAGAAAACTATATATAGATATCCTGTACCTAGAGTCCAAATTTAATTGATATATAAAATTAATAATTACATTTAAAAAGTAAAGAAAACTGATTGTAATGTACACATTTAAATCCAGACCTAACCCTCTTCCCTCCATCCTTTCCACACGCCCTGGATTTAAGAACAGTACATGCTATAACAGAGTAGAGACTATACATATACAGAGTTAGAAGGGCAGGCTGTTTGGATGATTATAAAGATAATCATAGTTTTAAACCAACTGAAGAAAGTATCAAATGACCTCTTGGTACCTTTTTATTTACATGCTTTAAAAAACCATCTAATTCTTCTTGTCTCCTTTTTTTAATCTTCTTATATGAACAAACTTTTTCTATAATTTTCTTCTGGAGAGGATGTGCCACATGGTCAGCCCATCTTTTATGTAACATCTCTTTTCTTCTTGCCTTTAAGAAGTCATGATGTTGTAAATACTTATCTAGTTCCTAATAAACAATGATGGAAAAGGCAATTACCTTAAAGCTCATTTACAGTCCTAAGAATAACCCAGAAAGTCATTCATTAATTCAATCATTTATTTGGCTTCTACCAGGTGACACACACTATACTGGAATTAGTGAATAATATGTAGATAAATCAGACAACGTGCCTGCTCTCCCTGGAGAGACAGACTACAAAACAAAATACAAAACAAGAGAGGGACAATGTAGCAAAATACACACACACACACACACACACACACACACACACACACACACAACTAGAAACAGACACTCAGATACTTGCACATCAATGTTCATAGAACCATTATTCACAATAACCAAAAAGTGAAAACCCAACTGTCCATCGACAGATGAATGTATAAATAAAATGTAGTATATACACAAAATGGAATATTAGACAACCATAAAATGGAATGAAGTTCTGACACATGCTTCAAAATGGATGAATCTTGAAGACAATATGCTAAGTGAAATAAGCCAGACACAAAAGAACAAATATTGTAGGATCCCACTTAAACGAAATTATCTAGAATAAGCAAATTCAGAGATAGAAAATAAATTAGAGGTTACTAGAGGGAACTCTGGGGTCCTTTAAGTAATGGGAAGTCATTACTTAATGTGCATAAAGTTTTGGCTGGGGTGATGAAAGTTTTAGAAATAGATAATGGTGATGATTTCACAACGTCCATCTTTTGGAAATAGTGATGAAGGTTGTACAACATGTGAATGTAAGTAATGTCACTGAACTGTACTTTAAAAATGGTTAAAAATAGCGAAGTTATGATATATATATTTTACCACAATGGGAAAAAATGGCTAAATTTTTCTTTTTAGTTCCTACAGTGGGAGACACTTGGGATGGGCCTTAAAGGATGAAGAATTATCTAGGAAGAGAAGGAATGAGAGAATGTGGAAGAAGTATATTCTATGGAGGGAAAAAAAAAAAAAAAGACAAGAGTGAAGAGGCAGGAGCATAATACAACCTGGATGAAATGGCAAACAGCCGGTAAAGAAAATGACTGATGTAGGCTATGAACTAAAACTTCTTATCCAAAACGTATCCACCTTTCATCTAGCAAATGAAATGTGATTACTACAATCAACAACATGAAACTCAAAATGAAAAAATAAATAAATAAATAACCAAGAACCCTGAGAGCTTCTCTGGGCTCTATCCCTCCCTAGCTTCAGGTCATAGCACTCTTCAACCATTCTTAATGAATAGCTCCTTTCCTTTGTAAACAACTCTAAAGAAAATTTTTCTTTACAGGTTACCCACTCCAGTGTTTACTCTACATGGACATTCATTTTGTTTTATAATTAAGCCTATCCTGTTACAGTTAAGGCCTTCCTCTTACCTATGAATACCTGTGTAGTAATTGGTCAGTGTGGTCCAGTAACAGCTCTTAAAACTCTCAAGAATACACACTGACGCCACAGAAGCCCCACTAGATGAAAGAACGGATTGGGGGAAAGCTCTTACATAAAGGTATCTGTGAAAGAATCCCCACAAAGTCTAAAAAGAGAATAAGTCAATTAAAACAATCTCAGAGATCTCTTAAGGTTAATCCTAGGGGCTAATGAGCGTTTTCAATTCTATTTTCTATATTTTCTAAAATTTGTATAATGATGATGCACTACATCTAAAATGAACAAATAAAATTTAGTTTGTAATTGCAACACAGTCTGTAGTCAATTCTTTTTTTTTTTAAGATTTTATTTATTTATTTGATAGAGATAGAGACAGCCAGCGAGAGAGGGAACACAAGCAGGGGGAGTGGGAGAGGAAGAAGCAGGCTCATAGCGGAGGAGCCTGATGTGGCTCGATCCCATAACGCCGGGATCACGCCCTGAGCCGAAGGCAGACGCTTAACCGCTGTGCCACCCAGGTGCCCCAGTGCCACCCAGGCGCCCCTGTAGTCAATTCTTACCTTAATTACATAAATTTCTCTATATAATATTGATTGAATAGCTGCATCAATATCTTCTTTAGCTAATGCCTAAAATGACAAAATGAAATTTTGAAAATCAAATCTTAAAAAAAAAAAATCAAATTATTGGGGCACCTAGGTGGTGCAGTCAGTTAAGCATCCAACTCAGTTTTGGATCAGGTCACAATCTCAGGGTCCTGAGATCAAGCCCCGTGTCAGGCTCTGTCCTCCGTGCAGAGCCAACTTCAGTTTCTCTCTCCATCTCCCTCTGCCCCTCCCCGCCCCCATTCTCTCTAAAACCAAAAACCAAAAAATTTTAAAAATCAGATTATTAATACTGTCTGGACTTGCTTTTATGTGACAGACATATCCCTGGAAAGTTCTCTGTAAATACAATTTTTCTACTTCAAATCATATCATCAACTACTTTTTTTTGGTAAGATTTTTTATTTACTTATGTGTGTGAGAGAGAGACAGTGGGGAGAGAGAAAGCACAAGAGCGAGGAGGGTCAGAGGGAGAAGTAGACTCCCTACCGAGCCAGGAACCCTCATCAAGTACTTCTTAAAGGGTATTTGAATTTTTCCGCTATTTACTATAGCTCATTCAAGGGCAAAAAATAACTCAGATCACAGACATTTTGAGTCTCAGCATGGTCAAACGACTTTCCCAGAGTCGCATGGTAAATAGAACCCATCTTTTTTTTTCACATTTTATAAAATGCTTTTACCTTTATGAGTTAAATAAAAGAGAATCAGGCCTCTATTTGAATTCATTCAGTCATTAGTGAATTCTACTTTAATTCATTTAGTCATTATAGCTTCAAATAATAAATTTATATACAAGTCACATTTTCAAACCTTTTTAAAGATTTATTTATTTGCGAGAGCACATATAAGCATGGTGGGGAGGGGAGGAATCCCATGCGGACTCCCTGCTGGGCGCGAAGTCCAAAGCAGGACTCTATCTCACAACCCTGTGATCACAACCTCAGCTGAAATCAAGAGTCAGACACTTAACCAACGGAGCCACCCAGGTACCCCACATTTTCAGATTTTAAAGCACATAATCTTCAGGAAATAGTTCATAACATTAATTTTTTCCACTTGTATAACAAATCTTGCATAAATACCCACCAGAAAATACAAGAGCTTGTAAACCTGTCACTAAATTGTACACTTAAAAATAGTCAAAAATAGCAAACTTTGATGCTATGTATATTTTACCACAATGGAAATATGATTAAATTTTTTTAACTTCCCTAAGTGAGGGACATTTGGGATGGGCTTTGAAATCTTCTCAGAATTACACAAAAACAAAATATTCTCAAATTAATAGTCATTGGAAGTAGTTGGCTTCAGTTCCACTACTCTTGTTTTCAGAACAGATGAGTAAAATCTCAAAATCCAAGAACTAACCTTCCCAAGGATGGTTAATACCCAAGGAAATATAGAGTCGTGAGAGTTAAGCAACAACCAGAAGCCTAGAAAATCCCGCACTGAGTCAGAATTTAAACTCAAATATAGGGGCACCTGGGTGGCTCAGTTGGTTGAGCAACTGCCTCCAGCTCAGGTCACGATCCTGGGGTCTTAGGATAGAGTCCCATATAGGGCTCCTCCTGTTCTGCGGGGAGCCTGCTTCTCCCTCTCCCTCTGCCTGCCATTCCCCCTGCTTGTGCTCTGTCAAATAAATGGATAAAATCTTAAAAAAAAAAAAAAAAAGATTAAAAAAATTAAAAATAAAACAAACTCAAATATACCTAACTCCAGATTCATTTTCTTTGTTCTTTCTGCCTCACAGAGTTGCTATTCCTGGCAAATCTGTTGTTCTCAAAACCAAGATGGGTACTGAATTAACATTCTAGACAAAAATATAAAAAACAACAATCTGAAGACACAGGAGACTGACCAAAAGCAGAAAAAAACAAGAATGTAGTCAACCCTTGGAAAAAGATAATAACATTGGTGTGAGTTTTCAGTTTTTACGGACTTCTGTCTAAGCGCAGGCCTCCATCAGAGCTAAAGGTAAAGGCTCAAACTCAGAAACATGAAGTTTTACAGAATTCAAGAATTAGAAGACAGGGGCACCTGGCTGGTCAGTCAGAAGAGCATGCAACTCTGAGGGGCGCCTGGGTGGCACAGCGGTTAAGCGGCTGCCTTCGGCTCAGGGCGTGATCCCGGCGTTATGGGATCGAGGCCCCGCGTCAGGCTCCTCC
>NC_048221.1:125898325-125951521 GCF_002007445.2 Ailuropoda melanoleuca
AAAAAAAAAAAAAAAGAAAAAAATTAGAAGACAGGGTCCAGGGCAACCATAGGAGCTGGAAAGTCAAAAGAGAAATACCTGAAATGAGAAAGCCATAGAGATGCCACCAATTTTACAAATTAACTGACCGAATCTCAGGCGGATCCTTGAACTATGTATGTACAAGGCAAACTTCTTTGGAAAACAGTTTGGCAGTTTCATAAAAAAGTTAAATTCACTTACTATATGACCCAGTCATTCCACAACTAGATACCCAAGAGAAACGAAATCATATGTCCATGTAAAGATATGTACATCAGTGTTCCTTACAGCTTTATTTGTAATAGCCAAAAAATGCAAATGACCCAAATTTCCATCAGCAGGATGGACAAACTAGGGTATATAGCACTCGGCGAAAAAAAAAAAAAAAAAAAAAAAAAAAAAAAAGGGAATGAAGTACTGATACATGCTACAACGTGGATGAATTGCAAAATAATTACGGTGAATGAAAGAAGCCTGACAAAAGGAATAGGTGCTAAGATTACATTTGCATAAAATTTTTAAAATGCTAAATAGTGTAGTGACAGAAAAAAAATCAGTGATTGCCTTGAGGGTAGGCAAGAAGGGAAGGATGACAAAAGGGACACAGGAAGGAAACTTTGGGAATACTGAATATTCACTCTCTTGATTGTGGTGATGGTTTCATGCGTGCATACATACATCAAAATTTATCAAACTGTACACTTCAAATATATGCAGTTTACTGCATACCAGTTATACCTTAATAAAGCTGTTTAGAAAAAAAAATTACAATAGTTTGTAAAAATACAGCAAGAGTTAAAAGTGCTTCCGGACAAACTTTATAACTTTGTTATATAGAAAACGTAATCAATTGCCTATGATTCCACGTTAAAAAGCTAGAAAATGAATAGCAAACACAAAGTTAGAACGAATGGAATTACAAAGGGCAGAAATGAAATAGAAAACATAGAAAAAATATTAAGCACAAGCCACTTCTCAATTCTACCCAAATACAAACTTCAAAATGCCATACTACTGTTACCTCCATAAAAGAAAGTGGCTGAGGTTTCAACCATTCTTTCGAGCTCGTGGGCTTGTGAAGCTTGTCATTTATCAGATCATCACTGTCTAAATTTCTCATCGTGATCATAAAAAAACAGAGCTCCTAGAAAAACTAAAAAAAAAAAAAAATTAGCTTATTCAGTAATGAGAACTCACAATCCTACTTTCTCTTCTGTTTAATTAACAATCCTTGAACCACAAACGGGTGTGGAACGTATTCTGAATTAGTGGGCACCCACACTTTCCCTAACAAGAGGCCTTCACCATAGTTTCTGATGAGGTCTTCAGAACCCGCCTGTTTTAAGCCGGGTTGGTTCTCTCCGGACTGACCCCAGCGGCCCCCCGGAATTCCAGGCTTCCCACGTCCTTCTACAATACGGCCCGCTCGAGGCGGCGTGGCAATTACCAGCCAGGCCTCTAGGGGTCGCACTGCAGCAGTGTTCTGACTCAGGGACGCGAACCCGGAGAGCTGCAACTTTCTGACTACTGAAGCCCACATAAGGGGCTTAGTAGGGAGGGAGGGTGTTTCACAAAAATTTGTGTGTCCTCAAGCTCTAGGACGCCCAAAGCACCCACCCCGAACACACACACACACACACACACACACACCCCGTTATCTGATGGGGAAGCTGTCATTAGGGCTTGCGCCTGTTGTAGACCTACAGCACCCACCACCCCGTCCCTTCCCTCCCATCCCGTCAACAAGATTAGTGCGTGCTCCGCCCGGCCTGGCAGGGAAGTTGCAGACCGCCACGGGTACCTCGGCTTCCTTCCAAAGACTGGCGGGGCCTTGGGCTCCCTGCAGCAGTGCCCCGCCGTGGTCGGCTGCGACGGGAGAGTGCGCCCCTCGGGGCCTGCGGCCCCGTTAGCTCGGCCCCGCCGCCTCGGAATGACAGAACGTTCGAGTCCAGTGCCTCCTTGACGCAGCCCCCCCACAGCCCCAGCGCCGCGACAGACGACAACGAGTCAGAATTCTGCCAGCCGCCGCTGCGTCTCTGAGCCCCGCACAACAGCACGCCCGAGGCCAGTCCCGTGGAGAAGTAACCTGGGGGCCTGAAGTGCGGGCGTCGCTGGGCAGGTCGTGCTTAGCGAACCAAACCGAAGCTCTTCTCGGTGACGAGCAGATGCTGTAACCAATAGCTAGGCACGTCGCCTTGCCGCCCCGCCTTCCCCGCCGTTGACGGGAGGTTACCCTGGTACCCGGCCCTTGGTCCAGCGCCGCCTCTGTGCTTCCGCGAGTGTCCCGTGCCTTCTGCTCCAGCCTGGGCCATCGCCCTCCCCAAGCCCTCTGTGCGTCTTCCCAGCCAACACGACTGGACGTTAACCCCCCGCCCCCCCGCCTCCAGTCCCTCTTCAGGGCACACTCTTCCCCGTGGGCTAAACCACTGCGCCGGGAGTGGCCGGAAAGGGCGCCTGCCTTCAGTATCCCTTAGAAGGACGGGTGTTTGTGGAGGTTGTCTTTATGAGGTCGGCCCAAGAAGCCTGGGGGTCTTGTGCGGGAAAGGCCACTTTAAATGCGTTAAATGTGTATTTAGTGCTCTGTATCAGTACCCATAGTTCGCGCTGATGTTGGTTGGGGTAAGGAGCAGCTGATCTCATTTAGCCTCAGTAGCTCGGCATCCCGCAGGTGTTTGGGTTTTGGTTTATAATCTCAGGTGAGTCTGATGCGAGCCATTAGTATAACTAGAAAATTGTGAGCAGTGATTTTCCAGACTCAATAACCTGCTGTGTGAACTGTGATTTTCTATGATTCTATTTTCTTCTTTGAGTATTGGTGGATATTAGATGACAGACCACCATCTTCACCCTTCATTTTCACTACTTCCAAAGTGCACGCGCTGAAAACCGTCCAAAGTGTCTTAGGAAGATTTGTATTCGCGGGCATTGTCGAAGCTAGCCAGAGTGAATCGTTTCACCTGTAGTTCCCCTTTTCAGTGCTGAGGGAGCATGAGCCATCTGCAGAACTTACTGTTAGATACCCTCCTGGGAACAAAGCATGTGGACAGTGCAGCCCTCATCAAACTCCAAGAACGAAGCTTGTGTGTAGCATCACCAGGATTTAGTGTAAGGAAAAGCAAGTTTGGTCATAAGCATTTTAATAAACTTTTTCTGTAAAGAGCCATAGTAAACATTTTAGGTTTCTGGGCTATATGGCCTGGGTCACAACTATGCAACTACTATGCAGTTTTAGTGGGAAAACGGGCACAGACAATACATAAAAGAATAGATGTGACTATGTTCCAACAAATCTTTATTTATGAACGCTGAAATTTGAATTTCATGCAATTTTTACATATCACAAAATATTAGTCTATTGTTTTTTTTTCCAATGACTTAAAAATGTAAAAACCATTCTTAGCTTGCAGGCTTACAAAAACAGGCAGTGGGCCAAATTTGGCCAGCCTGCCATAGTTTGCCCACTCCTACTCTATTTAACTTCTGCAGATAATGCCTGGTGATGTCCGAACACTTGTGAATGGATTCGCCAAGAACCCTTTGCAAACCAGAAGAGAAGGATTGTATTTCAAGGAAAAGGACTACAAATGTATCCGGGCAGATGACTATTCTCTTTATGCTAAGAATGTGAGTGTTCACGATTTGAAGACAGCTAGGTAAAAAAACCTTAAGAATTTTATTCCAATTTGCTGTGTCCCTCCTGATCCCATTTATAAAACAATCTAAGCCTATTACCGCAGGGGCAATGTCTGAGACAGCAGTCTAATGCTAGGAAGACATATGTAAAAGAAAGTACGAACACAGAGCCTAGTTGAAAAACATTGATTCCAGAATCAACTGAAATTTGCTTGCAGTATCTCTTTTCACTACTCCATACTCTATAGCCTCCTCCTTTTAAAAAAGAAAAAAAAGAAAAGGTAACATTCATTGCTTTAAACCTCTCTTGGTTCTCTATTGTCTATAAAGAAATAAGAAGATGAAATTCACGTTTACTGGATGCTCTGTCTTAAGGGTTAATCACACTTCATCTGCATTATAAAGTAAATAGGCTCATTTTACTGGAAGGAGGAAACTGAGAGTTCGCAAAGTTAAATAACTCTTCCTTTGTCATGCAGCAGATAATGGAGGTGCTGGGATTGAAGCCCAAAGCTGTGCAATTCCAAAATTTAATACCTTCTCTTCTTTTTGTTAAGATTTTATTTATTTGTTTGAGAGAGAGACAGAGAGATAGACAAAGATAGCGAGAGAGAGCAAGAGCAGGGAGAAGGAGAAGGACTCCCACTGGACTCCCACTGAGCAGGGAGCCTGACATAGGGCTCAATCCCAGGAACTGAGCTGAAGGCAGATGCTTCACGGACTGAGCCACCCAGGAACCACCCAAGTGCCCCTAGTATATCAGTTGTTCTCACTGGGATAGGGGTATGTTACAATCAGTTGGGGAACTTTTTCAAAATACACATGCTGTTACTACAAGTCTGAAATTTTTTGAGCAAAGACAACTAAATTAGTGAAAAAGAGTGAAGAGTCCAAAACTTAGATGAGTGTATGGAAGTTAAAAAATGGCGCAAAATGTGGCTGGAGTGTAACTACTAGTCCTGGGACTAGAACCAAAAGAAGGGCATTCTGTTTTACTCTTACCCAGGAAAACACTGGTGTGATTGTTGTGAAGACCCATATGTATCTTCTGGTGGCAACTTACACTGAAGGCATGTATCCTAGTGTTTGTGTGGAAGCCACAGAGAAGCTGGGTAAGTTTGTCTCCCCATGCCTGTCTTCATTCCCTATGGTAGTCAGATCTTCTGACTGCCAGTAACTGAGAGCCAATGCAAACCACCTAGGGCAGAAGGGAGGAATTTATTGGAAGGATACTGGGGTTACTTACAGAGTCATTGGAATAACAGTGAAACTGAGCCAAAGTGAAAATAGACTCCAGGGACAGGAATACTGCTAGAACGCTTCTCTAGTCTCTGTTTCTAAGAGAGTCAGCTTTGTTCTGTCGCATTGCAAAGCCTCCTTTCCTGGCTGGTATCGTGGCCAAGCCTCACATCCTGCCTCTTAATTTCTTTTAAGACCCTGATTTGACAAGTCTTGGGTCATATGGTTTACCCCTTTATCAGTCAGCTATTGGGAGCCTAGGGGTGAGGAAGGCAGCAGGGGAAAAATAAAAAACCAACCCAGAAATGTAGCTGTTGGGGGTCACTCTATGTAAAGAAACCTCTATGTAACACCGTATGTAAAGCAACCTTTACAGGAAAAGAAATTACTGAGCCAGGCAGCTACCTTGTTGGGATCGACTGTGTTCCCCTTCCATGTCTTTATGTTTTTGAATGAAGACCTAATGTAGGACTAACTGGGAAATTATATCTGTGAAAGTTGAGTTTAATGAATGATAAATTATGTTTGTGTTTAGATTTTTTAATGTAAACTTAGATTCCTAAAAAAAAAAAAATGCTGGAGTTGCTTGAACACTCCTTTGAGATAGTAGAATCCTCTACTTCTGCTAGTGAGGAAAGAAGGCATTCTTTCATTCTTTCAACAAATATTCAGTGATGATTTACCATGTGTGCTATACTGGGCCAAAAGCAAGAAAATCAAAGCTGTAAACAGATACAGTCTTACCTTCCATATCTCTATACATGCTGTCCTATCTGTAGTGTCCCTTTCTGTCCCTGCCCTTTCACATCCAGTTGTCAAATTCTTAACAGCTGAGTCACCCAGGGGCCTCTATCCAGTTGTCAAATTCTTAATCATCACTGAAGACTCAAGTCAGATCTTGAGTTTCTCTCCACTATGCTACGTATTTTATGCATACCTTTATTATTAGAGTTCTTTTTAATTATTAGAGCCACTAGAGTTCTTTGTTTACCTGGACTGTGAGCCCCTAGAAAACAAGAATTGTGTTTTAATCTCCTATCTCCAGTACCTGAGACAGTGTCTACTGTTGAGTAGGCAAGTAATACATGTTTGATGAACACATAAATGAGTGACCTCTGCCTAGCAGAATCACGGAAGTCTCCAGAGAAATGAATCTTTAAAAACTGAGAAATTAAGTACCATCACAGAAAAAAATACACAAATACAGACACAAATATATGTATGCACAGACCTTCCCAGTTGTTACAGTTTCCTGGCATGGAATGTCATAAACCATGCTACATAGCTGGCAATGAGGTATTCTAAGAGTAAACAGGATGGAGCCTGGACAGGACACAACCTTGGAAGCATCTAATAGAAGGAGTGAACTCCAACCCGGGAGAAACAGGCAATTGCAATACCAAGGACATTTTCTGAGCAGATGTCAAAATTTGAGGAAGGTTCCGTTTCAGTAGACTAGGGCTGGGGCAGGAAGACAAAAGGGAGACCTGTAGAGTGGGGCTAATTACCTCATTAAAGGTATACAGAAAATGAGGCTAGGAAAATGGGCAATTAGGCTGACAAGAGGCCAGATTCTATCCGATCAGCTCAGGCCCAGGGCTAATTCCGCAGGTGTCCTCTGGAGATAGGGAAGTTGCTTGACCACTGTAAAGTAGACTGTGGTTGGCAGTAAAAGTTGAGATTCTTGTTTAGGACCACAAAAGACTCCGAAGAATGTGTACTGGTTAGAAGGAGATAGCTAGGATCATGCTACTAAAGTCGCACTGCTCAAGGAAGGGCTAGGCTAATCTTGAAAGTGGTTGGATTCTCACAAGTGATGGTCGAGGCTGAAACCTACTCAGGCGCCAGTTACTGGTCTTATTACTTCTGTTTCCTTCACTTGTTTTTCTTGTAATTCTCTTTCTCTCTGTCAAAAAATTCTACATGATAATTACAGAAAATTTGGGACATAAAGAATTATGACCATTTAAACATGTTTTATTATGAAAGATTCTAGGAGATATATATATATCTTTGAAAGCAGGGACTGGGTCTTAACTGTACAGTCATCCATGTATCTCCAGTATCAGCGCGTGATAGCCACTCCCAGTGTCCGTGGAATAAATATAATGAAGCATGTTGTGGTGATAATTTGTTGCTCACAAATAATAACCCTTTTCTGTTTCCTTTCAGGAGAATATCTAAGAAAAAAAGGAAATTAAGTCATCAAAGGACTATGGACTATTTTGTGTTTGAAAACACTAGGAAGAAGATAATAAAAAGAAGAACGAGTTAAGGGAGCAATTTTTCTTATTTCAAGAGATCCTCTTCTTTAATTGGAATTCTTTGATAAGCTTTACTTGGTTTTTTTGTTTGTTTTTTTTTTAAGTGTTGGTCATTGACATGAGTGTGAGAAACCTGATAGCTGCCCAGGGCTTATCCGTTGAGAAACCCATCCATGAGTGTCTTGCACTCCCACACATCTTGCTGGGTATGCCAAGAATGCAAGGCTCTAACAACTGTTCATCCAGGCCATTTCTCAGGGCGATTTTGCAGAAAGCAACCTTAAACAACGAAGTAATGCCTCCCTGCAGAACGAAGAGCAAACTTTCTTACTGCTTGCTATAAAAGAGGTAAGTTCCCAAAACTCAGAGCTGTAATGCAGCTATCTACATGTGTGACATCCATCTGGTCCACATCACCCCTGTAGGACTTGGGGAGAAGGGCAGCACAAAGGCCACACTTCAGGCCACTAGTCAAGGTATTTAATGGATATTTCACACTCCCCACCATCTGCAGGCATCTGATTTTGTTGCACATTGGGAAGGCCTTTCAAAAGTCAAAAGAATTTTTAAAGAATCAACTCAAAAATATTTTTGATTCTATCTCTTTGACTTCCTCCTAGTCTATACAACTTAGTATGGTTAATGAATGGAGCCTTCTCCAGAAAGGGTTCATCTCTTCTTGGTCACCTCCTGGGCAATGATCAGGACAATAAGGGTGGGGAACTATAGAATCTATTTTGAAAATTCAGGATTCCACCCTGATCATTTCTGGGCATGATGCATCTTTCTTTCCCCTAATGGCAACTCCAGGCCAACCTGATTGGTATACTTTCAGGTGTCCCTGAGGAGGGAACACCTTACACCACTGACATCAAGTCTTAGACCTCTTGCCATTCTTGACATTATCAAGCAGCAAGTTAAAATTTCCTGAATTCCAAAACCATGCTATCTGAGGCTTTCCATGTAGATCTGCCTATATATTTTGGTGTCAGTCCTCATGCGAATGGTTTCTCCTTGTAAATCAGCACACTGACATCTAGGCTTTATAACTTAGTCATGTGGATTATATAGTCACTCTCCACATGCTGTCAAGCTGGGGTTTTGAGCCCGCAAGGCAGAAGGTCTGACTCTACAGGGATCTCTAAAGTGCTAAAGGCCATCATGAAGCCTCTTGCTGGCTCACCAGCTGGTCAGCCAGCCCTTCCTGGACACATACCCACTGCACTGCTGGGAGCCTCATGGGCCTATTTTGTAAACCTCCTCAAGGCAAATGCCTCACTCTCTGGAGCCCTCCTTTGCAAATCTGTCCAGTTGCTTCCTGTAATTCTCATCGCAAAGTTCCAGCTATGTCCAGCTATTCAGAGAGACCCACAAAAGTGACCCTTTTGTAGTAGCGACATAGTACCCGCAGAGGTGCCCAGGGACCAGATGATCTTCTGAAACATCAGGGCTCTCCAAATGAGGGAGATTTGTGTCCTGGTAATCCACAAAGACTTTCGAAGGGGCACACAGGCACAAATGGATTTAAGTGATTAGTTTTTTCCCAGATCCTCAATTTCCATATGTACTTGCTTAAAGCTCCTGTGACTGAGGAATCATGTCAGCTCTAGCTTCCCACCTCCCCTCCCCCAGGATACAAGAGAAAGGTGTACTCTCATCCAGCCCCAGTCTTACTGTGATGCTTGGCTTGGAGTGCAAAACCTGCAGTGTGTGCGGGAAAGAAAAATTCTAAATATTTTTTAATGTTTTAAAATCCATCCTCTGTTGTCAAAAATTACATCATATGTGAGGGAGAGATCCATGAGAATAAAGTTAAAAAGAGCATCAGTGAGAAATAGTGAAAACCTTTATATCATTTGTCTTGGAGAGGAAGGCTCTATGTCTTATCTGTCTATATTTCTTAAAATTCAGAAGCAAGATGATTGTCATAGGACATGTATTAATAACATGATTACTTGAGGGGCACCTGGGTGGCTCAGTCGGTTAAGCATCTGCCTTCAGCTCAGGTCATGATCTCAGGGTCCTGGGATCAAGCCCCACATCAGGCTTCCTACTCAGTGGGGAGTCTGCTTCTCCCTCTCCCCGTGCTCATGCTGTCTTTCTCAGATAAATAAAATCTTTTAAAAATTTTTTAGGGGAGCCTGGGTAGCGCAGTCGTTGAGCTTCTGCCTTTGGCTCAGGGCGTGATCCCGGCATTCCGGGATCGAGTCCCACATCAGGCTCCTCCGTTGGGAGCCTGCTTCTTCCTCTCCCACTCCCCTGCTGTGTACCCTCTCTCGCTGGCTGTCTCTCTGTCACATAAATAAAATAAAATCTTTAAAAAAAATTTTTTTTTAAAAAAGCATGATTAATTGAAATGAAAAATGAGAAACCTTCTCTAATAGAAAGTAATTTTATTTGCCTGATTATTTAACAATGAGGACTGGCTTTGCCAATAAGAATGTCGCAGATGTTTTTCATAATTAAGTCTGCAGCTCCAAGATGTTAATGAAAATATATTTGAAGCATATGATAAGGTAGAAGGACTTGATTTTTTTTTAATTGTCTTAGCAAAAGTGTATTGAAATTAACATTTTTACTTTCTGAATCCTTTGTGAGTATATCAATTTAAACAAGGTATCTGTAAGTGAAAAAATAGCAGATATAATTGATAATCATTTGATAAATCTTCACAAAGCTTTGTTAATATGATCTCAGAAGCTAAGACCCTGAACGATACTTATGGCTGGATAACAAACCCTTAACAGGTTGAGTGGTTTCCAAGTCTTTGCTTTCAACAAAATTAAAGAAAGACCTAATTAAGTTGCCAGCTAATAGATCACTGAAAATAATTTTTGATGATAGATCATTATATAGTTTTTAATCATATAACTCAGAGGTATTCAGAGAATTGGCTGACATTCCTATAATGAAATTTCTCTTTCCCCATCTAATTTATGCAAATTAGGTTCCTCAGAGCTTGTCTATAAAAATGAAAAATAGGAAGAGAATTAATGTTGATCGCAGTCTCATTCTAGCAATGAGGAATATTCATCCACAGACATAATTACTTGGAAAAATGTTACCCCACCAATGGTCATTAAGAGCTATCTTTCCATAAAATTTTACTTTTCATGTTCGGTAATTATTAATATTTCAAATAATACCTAAAATAATATAAAAATTCAAAATAACGTTTTGATCAATTTTGGACTAAGAATAGTGTAATGATAATAAAATCCAGAAGAAATTTAACATTTAGAGCCCTGTGGTCATAGGAAATAACTTTTTAAATTAGAGTCAGTTTTTGGACACATCTTTGTTCCAGATAAGAATGATGAATAAAGCATAAAATACAGCAGTATATCCTATGAGAAAAGTAGAATAAAAATATGAGTACTAGAAGAAAAATGACATTTTAAAACTTCCAACTGTTAAAGAACTGTTTTGTGCACTTTTAGTGGATGATTATAAATATCAAATTGATCTGAAATCTGGATTCTACTTGATACATTTTAAAGCCTGATTCAAGGGGCGCCTGGGTGGCACAGCGGTTAAGTGTCTGCCTTCGGCTCAGGGCGTGATCCCGGCGTTATAGGATCGAGCCCCACATCAGGCTCCTTCGCTAGGAGCCTGCTTCTTCCTCTCCCACTCCCCCTGCTTCTGTTCCCTCTCTCGCTGGCTGTCTCTATCTCTGTCAAATAAATAAATAAAATCCTTAAAAAAAAAAAAGTAAAAAAAAATAATAAAAAAGAAATAAAGCCTGATTTAAGAGTTTTAAAATGTTAGTATTTATGATCAGAAATCATATCTTTGCACTATTTAAATTTGAGATTAAATATTTTAGATATCAACTTTATTTTTTTATTTTTATTATTTTTTATTATAATATTTTATTATTTTTTAAATATTTTTTATTTATTTTTTTTGAGAGAGAGAGAGCACAGAGGGAGAGTGAGTAGGAGAAGCAGGCTCCCCACTGAGCAGAGAGCCTGATCCAGGGCTCAATCCCAGGACCTGGGGATCATGACCTGAGCTGAAGGCAGACGCCTAACTGACTGAGCCATCCAGGTGCCCCTAGAAATCAACTTTAAAATGTGAGAGGGAACAGACATAGTTTTTGAAGAAGTTTCATCTATTTGAGAATAAAGCGTAAAGATCACTGCCCAGAGCAAGAAGTGCCTTGGACGTTGAGTGCCTTGGACCCACATGGATGGGTGGGTGCCCAGGAAAATGGCAGGGCCAGGTAGCCAAAGAAGCAGCCTCCAGAAGACAGGGGCAGAGGACCCCACCAGGCTGACTCCAAGCCTTCTCTCTCCCAGAGCTCTCCTAAGTCCCTGCTCCTGAGATTTGCCCCACCAACCTCGGGAGGGGGGAGTGCCCCTGGAGAGAGGGGAGAAATAGCCCAGAGAGAGTCCTGCAGGCAGGAAAGCTACCATGAACAACCCAGACACAAGCTGCCCCAGCTCCTCCGGGGAAAAGTGCCAGCCCTCACTCTGCTCAGGAACCACGAGTCATCACTGAGCTGCTGGGCTTGGTCACCAGAACAGCTGTTGCCTCAAGGTGACACAGAGGCACTGTGCAAAAGCCGCTGAAGGGGCTGGGACCCCGATGGACCTCTGGAAGAGATTATTCTAGGCCCCCAGCCCCATTTAATGTAGAGCAGCAGCGGCAGCAGGTACGCCTCAGATCAGTGCCTCCATCCCATTCCAAATGCAGAAGATCTTGTTTGTTCCGCTAAAATATAAACCTTTGGGGAGACTCTTTAGAGGCCAGAGATGTGGGGGACTGTGAAATACTGCCACTGCAGAAATTACCTCCCAATGCCAAAATTTGGATCTTGACAGAGAATTGGAGCAGGATATGCTTTTAAGAAAAGCAACCTGCAGGTGCCTGGGTGGCTCAGTCAGTTAAGGGTCTGCATTTGGCTCAGGTCATGATCCCAGCGTCCTGGGATCGAGCCTAAGTCAGGCTCCCTGCTCAGTGTGGAGTCTGCTTGTCCCTCTACCCCTCCCTGCCACTTGTGTTCTCTCTCTCTAATAAATAAATAAAATCTTAAAAACAAAAAAACAAAACCTCTAGGAAAGCAACCTGTTTTGTGGAGTGGCCATCTGCCTTCAGCAACAAAGAGGACTGACATTGCACCCTGGGCCCCTCTCATCAGACCCACTTATCTGTGTGCCCCTCTCTCTGCAGAGACAAGGCCAGTATTCCCAGCCTCCAGAAGCCAGCAGCATTTTGGGACTCTAGACATCTAGACAATGGGCAGAGCTAAAGCCCACCTGCCAGGGGCATTGGGAGATCAGGGACCCAGCCATGGTTTTGCTGCCTGGCAGGAGCCAGGCTCAGTATGTCACTGACCCTGAAGGGCTCCTCATGCCCATGCCCATCATGGCAGGACTGACCCTGCCCTAGGCTGCAACCATCCTGGAGGCCTGGCTCACTGCTAGCCAGATGCTACACTGCACAGGGGAGGAAGACCCCTGGAGACCCCTTCCTGCCAGCCGTGCCCTGTCACCAAAGCTAACTGACACCATTCAGTTGAGCAGACTGTTTAGAGCCATCTCCCTGGTCACCACGAGCCCCAAGAAGAAAACTGAGATGGCCTAGAAGGGTGCCACAGCGGGTTTGATTATAAGGAGGACTTCTCTGAGGCGGAGCTGAAGGCCTTGCAGGGTATAGATGTGCAGGTTTCTGCAGGGAAACATTTGAAGGAAAAGCCCAACTGATCTTACTCCCCAGCTCAACCCTTTGTCTCTTGTCCTACTTCCTCCTCTTCCATAATCTTTTCCTCCTCTTTTCTCTCTTGTATTAGTTACTTATTATTGCATAACAAACTGCCCCAAAAACTTAGTGCAAACATTTATTATCTCCCGATTTCTATGGGTCAGGAACCTGGGAGCAATTTAGCTGAGTCCTCCAGCTAGGGTTTTAGGGTCTCAGAAGGCTGCAATCATCTTGAGGCTAGACTGGGGGAAGCTCTGCTTCCAGGCTCACTCATGTGGCTCTTGGCAGGCCTCAGGTATTTGTTAAGTCTTAGCCAGAGACATCACTTCCTTGACATATAAGTTTCTCCACAGGGCAGCCCAAAACATGGCAGTCATTTGGTCTAGGGAAAGTCAGGCAGTTCTGCCATCTCACCAGGGATTATTCATGTGGCCATATAGTAAGCTGACAGAGCATCTGGGCCTACTTGGTTCAGGGGACCTCGACTGACACAGTTTGTCACTATTCCATGAAGTCTCATCCTCTAGTAGATAGCTCAACCTTCTTCACATGACGGGAAAAAAGTTCTCAGTAGCAAAAGAGGGCAAGTTCAACATGTAAACACTGCATTGTTCCATTGGAGAAAGCAAGTCACACAGTCAAACCCAAAGTCAGTGCAAAAGGGAACTAAATACAGTACGTAGGGGTGTGGTTACAGGGAACCAGATATGGTTCATTGAGACCATTAGTATAGCAATCTATGTCATTTTTTCCTTAATTTTAAATATTTCATTTCACATAGCTCTACATATAAAGTGCTTAAAAGTTCTTTTCCTTTTTTTTGTTTCCTACTTCCCATGACAGCATCCTCTCCCAGGTAACCTAAAATAACATATATAAAAATAACTCTATATAGAATATAGAATAAAAAGATTCTATATCTTTTCCCATGTTCATATGACCGTATATATGTAAATAGCCAAGTTTATGCATAGAGGGCTGATTTGTCCTTGTTTTAACAAAATGTTATTCTCATTAAATAAATGTGTCACAGAAATCCATCTATGTCAACTGCTGTGAACTCTAAGGCACTTTTCAAATGGATGCATGGTATTTGTCATTTATCCAGCTGTTCCCCTAGTAATTTTGTTTCTAGATTTTTGTCACTATGATCAATGCTGCAAGAAACATTTCTGTTCATACATCCTTACATATTGGCATTTCTTTCTTTCTTTCTTTTTTTTAAAGATTTTATTTATTTATTTGACAGAGACAGCCAGCGAGAGAGGGAACAGAAGCAGGGGGAGTGGGAGAGGAAGAAGCAGGCTCCTAGTGGAGGAGCCTGATGTGGGGCTCAATCCCAGAATGCTGGCATCACGCCCTGAGCCGAAGGCAGATGTTTAACGACTGTACCACCCAGGTGCCCCCATATTGGCATTTCTTATTTCTATAGAACAAACACTTCAGAAATAAGTACTATATTGTCACTGTTATCATTCTTACAGTACTTTCTGACATCTGGTAATATACTTACTACTATTTTTCATATATTTCTTGGCCATTTGGTATAGATGGCAAGAGGAGGGACAGTGGCAGACAGGCATTTTTGTAAAACAGAAGGCTTTATAAAAATATATTATTTGGGGGTGCATGAGTGGCTCAGTTGGTTAAGTGTCTGCCTTCGGCTCAGGTCATGATCTTAGGGTCCTAGGATCGAGTCCTGAGCCCCTGTTGGGCTCCCTGCTTATCCAGTGAGTGTGCTTCTCCCTCATTCCACCCTTCCCACCCCCCCAGCGCTTGTGAGCTCACTCACTCTCTCTCAAACAAATAAAATCTTTAAAAAAAAAGTAAAAAATAAAAATATATAATTTGGATAACCTTCTTGCAAGAGGTGTACTCAGCAGAGGGATGCAAATAAAGAGATAAAGGGGATTTTGCAATTAATAGGAGAGATGTTATGCAAGGCAGCCTGCTACAGTAGAAAGAGCCCTGGACCAGCGATGTAGTTTTGGAATGTAGGTGAGGTTTGGTGGGGTTGATGTAGGAAAGAACGTTAGGGTTTGAAGCCGACAGCCAAGAAAGAATTCTTGAAAAGACATCTTTTGGTGCAAAAAGGTGGTTTTATTAAAGCACAGGGACAGGACCCATGTGCAGAAAGAGCTGCCACCAGGGTCATGAGGAGTGGCCCATTATATACTTTCAAGTTCGGAGGGGGTTAGGGATAGCCTAAGTCTCTAAGGAATTTGGAAGCAAGGTTTTCGCGGTCTTGAGGAGGCTAGCTCTTTCTGGGAAAAGGTCATTTATTACCATCTAATAAAACCTTAGTCATGAGGCCCCCCAGATGTGTAACGGTTGACCATATGCATAGGGGGGTGGTTACCAACACGTATTTTGGTGGGTTTAGACATAAAGGAATTTTTTTTTAAAAGATTTTATTTATTTGACAGAGTACAAGGAGGGGGAGCAGCAGGCAGAGGGAGAGGAGAAGCAGGCTCTCCACTGAGCAGGGAGCCTGATTCAGGGCTCCATCCCAAGACCCCTGGATCATGACCTGAGCCAAAGGCAGACGCTTAACCAACTGAGCCACCCAGGTGCCCCAAGATAACGGACATTTCTAAAGGAATTTTTATATGTTAAAATAGACTTACAGGATGGGGGGGGGCGGTGGACTAGGATTGTCTTTTGCCTTTAGCAAAGCATTATCAGGGCAGGGCAGTTGAGTCCCTAGAGGAATGTTACTCTGCCTGTTTTAAGGACTTGTCAATGGGCTGTAGGTAGTAAGGAAATTTAATCATTTCTCTTCTGCCTTTGTTTCACACATGTGGGTGAGGTCCAGAGCTGACAGCCAAGAAATAATTCTTTTTTTTTTTTTTTAAGATTTTATTTATTTGACAGAGAGAGATATAGCAAGAGAGGGAACACAAGCAGGCAGAGTGGGAGAGGGAAAAACAGGCTTCCTGCTGAGCAGGGAACCCAATGCAGGGCTCGATCCAAGGACCCTGAGATCATGACCTGAGCCAAAGGCAGATGCTTAACGACTGAGCCACCCAGGCGTCCCCAAGAAAGAATTCTTGAGACATCTTTGGTGCAAAATGGTGGTTTTATTTAAGCACAGGGCCGTGGGAAGAAAGAGCTGCTGCCCCCCCCCCCAGGTTGTGAGGGGTGGCTGATTATATACTTGGGAGTTGGGGGAGGTAAGGAAAACAGAGGTTTTCAAAAGAACTTTCTTACGTTAAAGAGGACCTACAAGATACTGGAGGCCTTGCCTTTGTCAAGTTAAGGTTGTTTTCCCCTCTAGCAAGGCACTGAGATTAAGATAGTTGAAGTTTCCTGGAGGAAGGTCACAGAGATCCCATCCAGGAGTGGTGGTGGTGGGTTAGCTTCAGGGTGTCAGCTTGTGCTTTGTCCTCAGCTAACCTTCTGCTCCCTCATCACCAGGACTCAGATGTGATTTTGATTCTTGGCTCAGCACTCACTAGCTATGTGCCCCTTGAAATCAAATTAATCTTTCTACATCTCAGTTCCTTTTCAGTAAATGAGAATGCACGAGAAGAGGTGGTAAATTATAAGGCACTGCAAAAAGATGTTACTTATCTTGTTTTGTACAAGCACATATTTGTGTGGATTCTTCTAACCCAGTGCTGCTTAACTGGGGCAATTTTACTCCTCCCCAGGGGATGCCTGGAGGCATTTTTTATTGTCATGACTGGATGGGGGTGCTATCTAGTGAGTGGAGACCAGGAATGCCCTTAAAACACTGCACAATGCACAGGGCAATCTTTCAGAATAAATTATCTAGTCCAAAGTGTCAATAGTGGGGAGCCTGGGTGGCTCAGTTGGTTAAGCACCTGCCTTTGGCTCAGGTCATGATCTCAGGGTGCTGGGATTGAGCCCCACATCTGGCCTCTGCTCAGCAGGAAGTCTGCTTCTCCATCTCTGCCCCTCCCCCCTGCTCATGCTCTCTCTCAAGTAAACAAAAATCTTAAAAAAAACAAAGTTAAGAAAAACCCAAAGTGTCAACAGTGCCTAATTTGAGAAAGCCTGATGTAGGCTATTCATACAGCTTTAATCAGTCAAAACTGCCGCACTGGGCAGCATCTTCCAGGCGCTGCCCTCTCATCCCCAAGAGGAAGAGCAAAAGTGTTAAGTATTCAAGGACAGCTTTTTTTTTTTAACTGAGAGACAATATTCTTTTTTTTTTTTTCTTAAGATTTTATTTATTTATGTGACAGCCAGCCAGCAAGAGAGGGAACACAGCAGGGGAGTGGGAGAGGAAGAAGCAGGCTCCCAGCGGAGGAGCCTGATACGGGACTCGATCCGGAACGCGGCGATCACGCCCTGAGCCGAAGACAGACGCTTAACGACTGCACTACCCAGGCGCCCCTCCAGGACAGCTTTTACCTTCCCCTCTTTTCTCTCTGCAGCACGCTGCTTGCCCACCTATACTTAGGATGCCAGCCTTACAGCGTCAATGAGTTAAAAGCCCGCCCTGGCTGCAAAATGGACCGCACTCTACTTCCCTAGCGAGACGAAGTTTCTCTTCTTGCAGGGAGGGCTGGAACATTCCCTGCCAACAGGAAGAAAGATTAGTTTCCCAGGCTTAAAAAAAAAAAAAAAAAAAAAAGAAACCNGAACCTGATTCGCTGTCACTAACTTTGCATCTTAAAGGGGAAAGGAGGAGAAGGAAGTGGAGGATAGGTCCCGGTCAGTCCCACCCCTGGCACTGCCCACAGTCCAGCCGTCCTTCGCGCTCGACACCGAGGCAGTCCTGGGCTGTGGGGTTCTCCTCCAGGGACGCGAGGAAGGGGAGCGCAGGACCGCTTCGCGCCACGGGGAGCAGCGGAGAGCCGTGCCCCTAGTAAGTCTCCAGGACCTCACGCCCGAGCCGGTGGGGGGGGGGGTTCCAACTCAGAGGGAGCGCAGCTTGCCTCACGCTCTTCAGTGTTCTCTCCGTCCGCTGCACCCAAGCCCGGACGGTGTCCCCACTTCCCCGTATGGAGGCTGCTGGGACCTCGCGGGAAGGAGGGCGGAGCTCGGCGGGGGTCAGACCTCGTGGAGAGCGAAAGGGAAGCCGCTGGCCGGCAGGGGGCGCCGCGCTCCGCAAAGGGTCTCGGGCTCCCTCCCTTGCTTCTACATTGTCCTCAGAGAACATGTTAGCTGTGCACTTCGACAAACCGGGGGGACCAGAAAACCTTTACGTGAAGGAGGTGGCCAAACCCCGTCCAGGAGAGGGTGAAGTCCTCCTGAAGGTGGCGGCCAGCGCCCTGAACCGGGCCGACTTAATCCAGGTACCCAGGAGTCAGGCATTGGCTGGGGCAGAGTGGGACTCCAGGGCCTTCGATAAACATTCACCAGACAGATGAAGGAATGACCTAGGGCACTGCCTGTAACCCTTATAAAGGTGTGTTTGCAGAATGTGTGCTGGGGGTTCTAAGACAATATACAGGAATATTTACAAAGCAGCATCTACCCTGGGTTAATCCATCATCTGCTCCGGCTTCCAGATAAGGAGATGGGAACTACCATTTGTTGAGGGGGTTGTGTGTTAGGCTTTACTCTATCTCATTTACTCCTCAGGCAACCCTGCTTACCATTCATATTATACAGATAAACTGAGAGACAAGAGGTTAAGTAATACACCTAAGGCCAAGACAATAGTAATCAGGGCAGCTGTAAGTCAAATCAAGGGCTTTGTGGATCCAAAGTCTGCATTCTTTCCACTCTGAGGGTCTCAGAGCTGGCAGGGGACTATACTTTAGGAATCTTCTTTTTTCTGCCATTTGAAAAGCTAAACTGAGCCAACTGCATTGATTGGAATAACTGAGAAAAGTGTGCCCAGAATCAGCTGGAGCACTTTTCTTTTTCTTTCCTAAAAGTTTTTATTTTTATTTATTTGAGAGAGAGCGTGCACAAGTAAGGGGAGCAGCAGAGGAAGAAGGAGATGCAGGATCAGGACCCGAGCTGAAGGCGGAAGTCCAACCGACTGAGCCACCCAGGCATCCCTGGGGCACTTTTCAAAAATAAACATCACCAGAACCCGGGCATGTGTACTTTGAAAAAGCTCCTCAGATGGTTCTAATGCACACTCCTGGTTTAGCCCCTCTGCTCTGAAGCCTCCAATCAGAGGCTTCTGAGGATTGCAGTGAGTACAAAGCCTGGTACTTAACCTATGAGAACTGTCATTAAGGAGTTAATGGTTTTGTACCTAGTCCTGCTACTAATTTACTTTGTGACTTTGGACAAGTCATCTCCCTGTACAAGTCTCAGTTTTTCCGTTTGTAAAACAAGGAGTTTTGGTAAAGTAAATAGCTAAGGACCCTACCAGTTCTGACATCAACTGATTATGTGACCTACAGTATCTTATTTGAATTACTTTTCCTGTCTCTTTTCTTGGCTTACAAAACCTGACTTTATTCCGATTTTTCTGAGAAAAAGAGGGGTTATCGGAAGAGGGCCAGGGATGGTGACACACACATTTCTGATCATGCTCACCACTTAATGCACTCCTCTTTCTGCAGAGACAAGGCCAGTATGCCCCACCCCCAGGGGCCAGCAGCATTTTGGGACTGGAGGCATCTGGGCACATAGCAGAGCTGGGGCCTGCCTGCCAGGGGCCCTGGAAGATTGGGGACCCAGCCATGGTTCTGCTGCCCGGCGGGGGACAGGCTCAGTATGTCACTGTCCCAGAAGAGTTCCTCATGCCCATCCCAGCAGGACTGACCCTGTCCCAGGCTGCAGCCATCCCAGAGGCCTGGCTTACTGCCTTCCAGCTGTTACATCTCTTGGGTGAGGAGCCCTCCATGCTCACTCCATACAGTGTGGTTCAGTTACTTCATGACTCAGCCACCTCAAAACCCAGCAGTCCTCTGAGGCAGCTTTGGCCTGGCCACTGAGCCATATCCAACCCCAGCACCTCACCCTAATGTACTGTGGGTAGTATCAGGTTCTCATACCGTGTTAGCAATGGCCTAATGTTGAGACTGAACATCATGGTTAGCGGATGGAAAGCCTGGAAAGCACTGGATAGAAGGCCTGTGCATATCTTCACACTGTAGGCCCACCAGTAGTCCCAGCTGCTCAAAGTCCTGCTGAGCTTCTCTTTGCGAGGCCTAGTACAGTAGAAGGGGCCAGTCAACCAACTTTTATTCCTCCTCAGTCCTACTGAAGCCAGACAAGAGCTGATGGGGGGGAGCCTAAGAAGATTTGGTCCCTGCTGTCAGGGAGCACAGTAAACGAGGGAAGACAAGGCATGCATAGGAATTAAACAACCACAGAGTTCAGATATGGCTTTGTCTCTACCATAGAAACTCAAGATGGAGGGGGGGTGCCTGGGTGGCTCAGTCAATTAAGCATCTGCCTTTGGCTCGGTCATGATCCTGGGGTCCTGGGATTGAGCCCCACATTGGGTTCCGTGCTCAGCGGGGAGGCTGCTTGTCCCTCTCCCTCTGCCCTGCCCTCCTACTCGTGCTCTCTGTCAGATGAATAAATAAAATCTTAAAAAGAAAAAGAAAGAAAGAAAGAAAGAAAGAAAGAAAGAAAGAACGAAAGAGAAAGAAAAAGAGAAAGAAAACAAACTCAAGATGGGAACAGTTAGTGTGGGTACGAGTGGTCAGAGAGGGCTTTCTGAAAGAGGAGGACTTGAAGGGTGGGTAAAGTTGAGATGTGACAGAAGGCAGGCCAAGGTGGCTTAAGAGAGTGTCAAGGTGAAATCGGCTGCCCCACTCAGAGTGAAGGATGATGATTATCATCTGTGAAAGATGAGACTGGGACTGGGTTTTAGTGGCCTTGAATGGCACGTTGCCTGGACTTGATGCAAAAGCCAAATGAGAACCACTTTATATTTTGAGGAGAAAGTGAAATAATGAAAGCTCCATTTTAGGAAGAGGAGCCTGGTGGTTGTGTGTGGTGCCTGGATCACTGAGACTGGTTGGAGACCAGTTTCAGACTGAAGAGGAATTGGCTTCAGGTGGTGACAGTGGGAACGATAGTTATTCTTACTTACTAAGGTATATGTCAGAGGTGTGCGTCTCAGGATGATGTCGTAAGTAAAACATTATGGATATGGCTGCCAACAACTGTTTCAAAAGGTTGTTTCCCACTTTGACAAAAGGGAGTAAAACAAAAAAGAGCTGTCATTATGTTCTCTTAAGAGAGCAAGAGATTTGGCATTTTGTCATCCAGGGCCAGGTGCATGTGGTAGAATATGCCTGCGCGGGGAATGGTAGCACTTGCAAAGTAAAGAGAATGGTTCCTGTACTTTGTGCCGCAGGAAACGTTCAGGCTGGAGACTCTGTGCTAATCCATGCAGGGTCAAGTGGTGTGGGTACAGCTGCCATCCAACTGGCCCGGATGGCTGGAGCTATTCCTCTAGTCACAGCTGGCTCCCAGCACAAGCTTCAGATGGCAGAAAAGCTTGGAGCAGCTGCCGGATTCAATTACAAAGAAGAGGATTTTTCTGAAGCAACACTGAAGTTCACCAAAGGTAAACAGTAGCTCCTGCAGCCCAACAGGAATTTCAGAGACGATTCAATCAAATCTTCACCAGCCTGAAGTGTGCCAGTGCTCTGGATCTGGCTTGCCTCTGCTAAATACACAGCAGCTGCCCAGCCAAATTCTAGCACTCTGGTGTTTGATCTCTGGGGACAGGCAGGCAGTGTTCAGGACTAAAATGTTTCCGTGCGCATTCTTGTAAGTGACATCATTCACACACATTTTAGAAATCAGATGAGTCACAGAGAGTTGGACTGGAATTATCCAAGTCACTCTGCAATGAGTTAACAGGAGCTTAGTGTGGTCAGAGTAGGGTTAGGATGGTAGCTCTCTAAATGGGTGAGCCTCT
Source organism: Ailuropoda melanoleuca (assembly GCF_002007445.2). NCBI lineage: Eukaryota > Metazoa > Chordata > Mammalia > Carnivora > Ursidae > Ailuropoda > Ailuropoda melanoleuca. Next base: position 125,920,007 of record NC_048221.1, read on the forward strand.
GTATTCCAAAGCCAAATCTGTGTATTTTTGGCTCATCCCTTTCCATTTTTCCACGTGAGTTAAAAAGGAGACATGAAACGAAAGCTTGTAAAACTACGAATCAGATAACCCAGTGCAGACACTTCATAATTTAGATGTGAACCGCCTGCCCTGTAGACTGGGTGGATCTTCCCTGTTGTTTTCTCATTCATGCCTGATTGCCATTGGGTTCTGTACTTACATGGGGATCAAGAGAGATACCAGGTCATGATGTTGCCCCATTTCCCTCTTGCTGTGGCTAGGGATCATAAAAGATGAACTATAGCACACATGTATGATAGAGTTTAGCTACCTAAACTCCATCTACAACAATGTTTCTATGAGCAGTGTTCCTAGTTCCAACCTATAGATTTACCACTTGCACCTTTATATATATACCCATATATTCACTAATATACCATGGAATCTTACTTTGCACAAAGCCTTCTGTGTCTGACGAGCACTACAAATCTGTATTTCATGTGAAAGGTGCTGGAGTCAACCTTATTCTAGACTGCATAGGTGGATCCTTCTGGGAGAAAAACGTCAACTGCCTGGCTCTTGACGGTCGCTGGATTCTCTATGGTCTGATGGGAGGAACTGACGTCAGTGGACCTCTATTTTCAAAGCTACTTTTTAAACGAGGAAGTCTGATCACCACTCTGCTGAGATCTAGAGATAAAAAGGTGAATGATAAGTGAAAAGAAAACATGTAATTATTACCCACAAAAGTGTGGTGGGTTTACGTAGATCCAAGAAAGGAAGATCTGACACATCTTATGTTAGCCTATGTAGAAACGTGCCCCCTGCCCATGGGTAAATAACCATTTTCATAGAACTAATTAAAACTGGTCAGTAGAAGTCTCAACATCTTGGGAAGAAGGTAGCTAATCCTTCACATATTATTTAAACTTTCTAACAAAATGAACAAAGCATTGACAATATTAGGAAATGTATTTCTAATAGTACCAAGATGTTGTCTTCAAAGACAGAACTCTTTTCAGTGTGGTAAGAAAGGTGAATAAGGTTAGTTAAGGCTCTACCTTGAACAGATTATGTTACTGAAATCTTCTGTGTGGTACTCTAGCAGGTGCCAGACTGGGGAATGTTTCCCCACCTAGGGTTTCACACCTGTGGGATAACAGCTTAAACATCCCTTTTGAACTGAGCCTAAAGAAGTCCTGTCTGTGGCCACCTCCTGCTTTAGCCTTTATGAACAATCCTGTTGTCAGTGCCACTGATTACAGAACACGATTCAGTCTTTCTCTGATACAGAGGAGAGGTTATACATTTGGGGGTACACACATACATGCTGGTAGGGAAGGGGTTAGGTACCCCCTGTGTGCATTTTCAGATGTGTCCACATTTCAAAGAGCGCACAAAGGCTAAGCAGGATAGGGAGAGGCAAGGTAAAGTCTCTGTCTAGACTGATGGTCTCCTTTTCCTCATCTTAAGTACAAGCAAAGGCTGGTGGAGGCTTTCACAAAACAAATCCTGCCCCACTTCTCCACGGAGAGCCCCCAACGTCTACTGCCAGTGTTGGACAGAGTCTACCCCGTGACTGCAATCCAGGAGGCCCATGCATACATGGAGAGTAACAAGAACGTGGGCAAAATCGTCCTGGAACTGCCGCAATGAAGAAGGCTTTCCCAGGACAAACGGGAGAAAGTCCATGGTACCCAGGAAGGAGACCAGGCCTACTCCAGGCCACCCTGTAACCCACTGGCCCTCCCCTGGCCTCGCCTACTGATCCGTGTAAAGCCGATCTAAGGAAATAAAGAGTAGATTTGAAGGGTGGCCTTCTCACTGTGGCGGCCCCAGACAGTGGACTGGGGCCTTCTGGGCGGGGGTGGGGTGGGAGTCGCGACCGCCATCGTCACAGGGATCACAGCAAAGGCCCGAACAGTGGGTACTCCACTCGGGCTGCTCTAGGGCCGGGGGTTCCGGGTACAGGAACGGCCTCTGCACCACACGACGTGCCACAACCCTTTAGGCTCCCCTCTGCGCAACACCCGAGGCCGGGGCCCACCCATCAGCCCCCTGCTCCGGCCGTACGCGCCGCAGAGTCCGGCCCGCACCACGCCCCGCCTTCTCCCGCACCCCACCTGGGCGCAGCCTCACCTCCTCCGGCTCTCCTAGTCCCCGCCCCCTCTGGCCAGCATCCTTTGGTCAGGGCCGCCCCGACAGGAACACCGCCCCTTCTTACGCTCAGGTCCCGCCCTTTCCGGTGCGCAGCTCGTAAAAACGCCCCGAATCCTCGCCTTTCATTTTTCGGCCTCTTTTTCGTTTCAGGATCGTTTCGCCCCGGCGCCTTTTCGGAAGGGGATATTACGTCAGCACGTCTCGGCGTGAGACGGCGATAATCCGGGGTGTTGTAAAGCTTCCGGCGGAGGTTGGATATTGATGTCCTGGAGTTGACGGTGTGTTGCGGTCCAGTGGAACGGGCTCCGGAGGCGTCCGGAGGAATTCCAGTGTTTGCTGCAGTAACCATATCAGCCCGCCAAGATGGCGATGCAAGCGGCCAAGAGGGCGAACGTGAGTATCTGGCCTTCTGCAGAAGGGGTGGGGGGGAGGATCTCGCTGCTGGACTTTCTTAACGGCGTGGAACTGTGTATTTTGCCCCTCCTCGGTTTCCCAGGCCAAAGTAGCCCAGAATTTACTGTCTTATCGCTGGGAGTTCCATCCTGGCCCCATCCTTACAGATGCGTTTTGAGCCACGGTTCCGCCTCCACCGTTTTGAGAGTTCCCTCGGTCTCTTATTCTGGTGTCAGTCATAGTGTTAGCCCTACAGCGTTTGTTGCTTGATCTGCACCTACGACCTGGCAACAGGATCTTCGCCCGAAAGTCAGTAGCACAGACGAGTCCCCAGTGAATAATCTAATAGCTCACAGGTAACCAGAGCCTGGGATTCTCAAGTCACGGAGCTTTTTGGATCCTTCATCAATGTCTTAATATGTTTGAGCACCTACTATATACCAGAATTGTGAGATAGGAAACAATTCAAAAGTTAAATTTACTGAACACCTATTGTGTGCCTAACACTAGTCTACGTATTGGGGATACAACAGTGAATGAAACAAAAAGCCCTTCTGTTTACATTCTAATGTTAGAGAATGGGGTATTATAGAAACCTAAGAAAAACTCTGAATAAAAAGAGGTAGGTGAGCTGTAAGGCTGAGAGGTATAGGATAATGAAGACAAAATTGGACATGGTGAGCTGCAGAATTTTGGTGACCTTGATGATGATCATTTCAGTGGATGAAAACTTGGTTGCAGTAGGATGAAAAGAGGATGGAAGTTAAGAAAATGGAGACAGCTCTTTACACAAGTTTTCATGTAAATAGGGAGTAGAGAGATTGGATGATAGTTGACTTTTTCCTGTTTTAAGATGTGTGATATAAGGTGTATTTGTATGTCGTGAGAATGATCCGGTAGAGTGGGAGATTGATGATGTGTGAGAAAGATGAGGTAAGTTCAAGAGTGAAGGTTTCGAGTAAATGATAATGGGGGGGGTGAATATGGATAAATTTAGATTGGTGGGTTTAGTGACATGAATATAAGGTACTTACCATTTGGTCATATATATTTTCTTCAGTAAGTAAGAGGCAAGATCAACTCCTGGGATAGGCAGGGAAGAGGTTACAGCCCAACTGAGATGTTAGAGGGAGTGGTGGTAAGGTTTGAGGAATGAAGAGAAAGTATGATACAGTGTTTTATAGAGTTGAGAAAGCAGATTTAGGAGAGAGGTGTGTTATAATTGTAAGTGTTGATTGTCTATTTGAACTCAGTCTGAAATCTTAAATCTAAAACTTTATTGTACTTGTTGACCTTTTGTTAAAACTACTAGTTTGAGAGCAGGGAATAAGTATCCTTTTTTTCCTTTTATACAACACTTAGCTTAGTGCCTTAAAAAGCTGCCAGTTTAATAGTTGTTGAGCAAATTAATATCCAGTATGTAATTGAATATGTTAATAAGAACATAGGAGTGAACTCTTGTTGGGAGATATATATTTGAGATTCACCAACTTTGGAAACCATGTGTGTGGTTAAGAGATCAAAGAGAGTATAGAATTAAGGAGAGTATACAAAGGGTCAAAAAGGAATCTAAAAGTAAAACTGTGGAAGAGCATATTTTAATGGCAAAGAAGAGTGAGAAGAACTAGCCAGAGCAGAAACCTCAGAAGTTAGGTGTGATGAAAATTGAACACTGAAATTAAAAGGTCTTAATGCCAGGTTGCCTGGGTGGCTCCAACGGTTAAGCGTCCCACTCTTGGTTTCGGCTGAGGTCTTGATCTTGGGTTTGTGGGATCCAGCCCCATGTTGGGCTCTGTGCTCAGCACGGAGTCTACTTGAGATTCTCTCCTTTTGTCCCTCCCCACTGCCCCTCCCCACTGCTTTTATAAGGTTTGTTAAATCTTTTTATAAGATTTTTTAAAAAAAATGTCTTAGCATAAAAGTATTTTCATCAGTGCTGGGCTGGAAGCTGGGTTGTGGTAGGTTAGTGAGTGTCAGTGAACTAAAGATTATGAGGTAAGTGAGTATAGACTATCTTTCCAGATGCTTGACTGAAAGAAAAGAAAAAAGCAAAATAGGATAGTAAGTAGAGAGCTGATAAAATTCAGGGAAGGCAGAAACCTTGTTTTTTTCCTTCACTGTGTAATCCTAATACCTAGCCTGATAGGTGCATAAAGAAGGTGCTCAGTGAATATTTTTGAAAGAAGGAAGAGGGATATAAATGACTGTTTTGTTTTGGATGACAATTGCCAGGATATCAGCAGCTGCTTACCTAAGGAATAGAAGCCAGTGATGAAGGAAAGACTGTAAATTCAAAAGAGAGAAGATAATCGTTGATATAACAGTTTCTTGAAAAGACCACATAAGAGTTGTCAATGGGAGTTTTATTGTCTAGGAAACAGGAACAGTTCCCTTCACTCCCATATATGTCTGAGGCATTGAGGACTTTTAAATGAGGTTGGAAATCCTTGTTTAACTGCAGTGACTGGAAGCCTGGGTTTTATAGTAGCCCCTTACTAGTTCCTACTAATACTCCTCCCTAAAACTAGTGCCCAGTTGTTTTTCTGAAAAGCATGCCATTTTCAGGAATATCAGATTATAATTTTTTAAAAAATAATTCTTATTCTTGACTATTATGTGGGGTTTTTTGTTTGTTTTTACTGTGAGGATTTATTATGAGAAATTTTTTTTAGGTGGTGGCACTCCTGCCTCTGATTACAATAATAGTACATATTTCTCATTTTAGATTCGCCTTCCACCTGAAGTAAATCGGATTTTATATATAAGAAATTTGCCATACAAAATCACAGCTGAAGAAATGTATGATATATTTGGGAAATACGGACCTATTCGTCAAATCCGAGTGTGAGTCTTGCTGAGACTTTTGAAATGTTTTTTCAAGAAAATGATTGTATAATCTCAGAATTATAGCTGACAGCAAGGCCTAACCAAGAGCCTAGAGACTAAATGGATTGAAATCTGGGAGATGAGATTTTTTTTGTATGGAAAAAAATGAGACCTTCCTGATCAAGCTCAGTGAGAGCCAAGAATAGTGGTAGTGAAAGTAGGGGAAGCATGAAGTAGTAATGAATGGTTTGAGGGGAATGGGTGGGAAAAGAAAGAAGCAACATTTATTGCATAACTATTATTTGTAAAATCAGATATGATACTTTGTTTTTTATATGCATTAACTCAAATTTTCTCTCCTGTCTACTTTACTGACTCTGGAATTTCTGAATAAACTGAGTAAGGAGGTATACAAGTAACTGAGAAAAATGATTTTTTTTCCCAACTACGACTTTCTTTTGAAGATTTATTTTTTTATTATTTTTTCTAATGAAGATTTAAAAGTATATGGGAGAATAATTGCAACATGAGTTCAGGTTTTAATTAAATCTAAAAACTGGGGTTCATATATTTAGATGATATTTATTGAACATCTACAAAATGTCATTTGTTGTAATAGGTGCTTTTATTTATATCACCAACACTACAACCCTGTGTGGAGGTGATACTTGTCTGTTTTGTTTTGTTTAAAGATTTATTTATTTGAGAGAGAGCACAAGCGAGCGTGGGAACAGGGAGGGGTAAGGGGAGAGAGAGAGAATCCCAAGCAGACTCCTTGCTGAGCACAGAGCCCAACGCAGAGCTCAGTCCCAAGACCCTGAGACCATGACCTGAGCTGAAACCAAAGGTCAGACAACCGACTGAGCCACCCAGGCACCCCGATAATTGTCTGTTTAACAGGTGAGACTACCAAGGCCCAGGGAGTACAAGTACTTTTCTAGCTTCACACAACTATTTAGTGATAAAATCTCTGGTTCTAAGTTGAATATTTACACTACACAGATCCATAGCTAGTGAGACTCTAATTAGAATAAATGGGCCACTTACCTCAGAGTTCATCTGGGAAAATTTTTTAAAGTTTATCATCATTATTATTATTATTATTATTATTATTAATAACCTAACACAGGGGCTCAAACTCACAAGGCATACACTTCTACTGAGCCAGCCAGCACCCCTGAATATCTCTTTCTTAATAAATTTTCTTTTGTGACCTGAGAGCTTCTTCTTGGCTTTTAGAATTCTGTGAGATCTTGAGAGATTCTCCGTTTAAATCATCACTTTCCTTTCAGAAAGTAAACCAAGTGCTAGCAATACATCATCATTGGTACTCAAGTAGGGATGGAAATGAAGTGTTACAGACCAGCCATCCTCTTTAGGAAGTCTCAGTCCTTTTGAGTATTTGATAAAGGCTTTGGACCCTTTTCACAGAACAATACACAAAACATTTTGCATATGATTTCAGTGGGTACAGGAAACCTAGGTTAAGAAACCCTGTTCTAAACATAAAAGAATAGTATATAGAGGTCCCCTGACTTGGAGAGCAGAAGATAAGATTCTGCTTCAGGCCCTGCAACCCTAGACAAGTTGTCCAGCTTTTGGGTTTTCTGTTCCCTCACATGTAAGATAATCTAGATAGACTGTGCCTTTCAGCTTTTAACATGGAGGCAGCAGGATAAATTTATTGAATTGGATGTAAGACCTAAGTTCAAATACTAGCTGGACATCTTCTAGTCATATATAACTGGGCAAAATATTTAATCCCTCTGAGCTTCAGTTATTTATAAAACATAGTCTTCATAACCTGTCTTAAAAGAATTTTGGTAAGGATCAAACTAGATCATACCTGTGAAAGCACTTTGTCATGAAGTATTTCCTTCCCAGTGTGCATTAACCACCCTTCTATGCTCCCACAGCACCTTCTATGAACATCTTTTAACACACGATTTTGCTGTTGTCTGTATATTTGTCTCTCTTGCCAGCCTGTGAGCTCCTCCAGGACAGGTATTATATATTCTTTTCATTTTGGGATGATAGCTTTTGTGCCTGATACATGTTAAACACCCCCTGTATATAAGTAAATGAATAATACAGAAAATGGTTGTGACTGACTTCTGAAAGTGTTATAAAATTTATTGCTAGTACACAAGAGATGCTTACATCAGTGAAGTTAGTGTTTCAGAGAGCCCAGGTAGATAATCAACCAGTGGCATCTTTAGAAGGGTGCAAAGTAGCTCAGGACCTTTGTACTCTGGTCCCTCCACTGGGAATGGTTTTCACCTGGCTCATCTCCTACCTGGCTCCTCATTCTTCAGGTCTCCACTTCAGCGTCACCTTTTCAAAGAGGTTTAGTTTATCCTGACCACCCTAGCACTAAGTCATCCTTGTCCTCCCAGTAATCTCTGTCACAGCTGTCTACTTCCTTTATAATATTTCTCATCTGTATTTATCTTTCTTCACTTGGATAAAGTTCCTTGAAGGGAGAGAACATGTTTGTCTTTTTCACTATTCTGTTTCCAGTGCCTGTCATACAGAAAGAACACAATATATATTTGTTGAATAAATTCATAAAAGCAGGAATTTGGGTCCAAATTATAGATTGAGAAACACTTTTTTTGTTCCCTAGCTGTGATCATGCTTTATCACATATTTGGCACCTAGAACTAGGGTGACCAACCTTCCCAGTTGGCCCAGGACCAAGGGGTTTTCTGGGACATGAACTTTCAGTGCTAAATCCTGGACAGTCTTGGGCAAACTGGGATGAGTGGTCACCCTTCCTGGCAGACAGTGCTTTGAACTTTTTAAAGCCCTTTCATATCTTTTACCTCTTGATTACTAAAACACGGAAGGCATCAGGCATGTGAGAGATCCTGATACGGCTGTTAGACATATGAAGCCGCTGAAGCTGAGAGAGGTTAATGCACATGATTAGGTTTTCTTATTCCTACTCTGAGGTTTTCCACCAATCAAGAAAATGTTGCCTCATTGCCTACCATACAGTAGGTACCGGTTACATACTTCCAGAAATTGAAGGTACAATATGGTTAAGATACTAGATTGATAATTAGCAGCTAGCACACTTGGAGATGAGAATCTTTAAAATGGGGTTGGTACCCATCCCTGATCTAGTTGCTAAGAAGATGTAAGAGGAAGAGATACTTTTGTTTTGATTTTTTTTTTTTTTAAGCTTCCAGGAGAAAGAGAATTGGTGGGAGAGAGTAGATCTCCATTTTTCATGTTTATTAGCACTTGTGTGCATGGTGCTGTGAGAGAAAAATGAAATATAAGACCTTTCTTGCCCAGTTAATAAGAACTAAAATATTAAGTTCTTTATGTTTTTATTCCAAAGGAGAAATAGGTAGGCTTTTTGGCAAAATCTCTGGGGCACTGTGTTTTTTTCTTTGGGTAATCCCCAACTTTCAAAGCTAATGCATTATTTTTTTTTAATTAAAAAAAATTTTTTTAAGCTAATGCATTCTTGAAAATTAAAAGTCAAAAGTCCAAGAGTTGGGGTGTCAAGCTGGCTCGGCAGGAAGAGCGCTCGATTCTCTTTTTTTTTTTTAAGATTTTATTTATTTGAGAGAAAGTGAGAGAACGAGAGAAAGCACAAGAGGGGGGAAGGGCAGAGGGAGAGGAAGAAGCAGACTCCCCTCTGAGCAGGGAACCCGACTGGACTTGGGGCTCCATCCCAGGATCCTGGGATCATGACCCGGGCTGAAGGCAGACGCTTCACGGATTGAGCTACCCAGGCACCCAAGCACGCAATTCTTGATCGTGGGGTCTGAGCTCCATGTTGGGTGTAGAGATTACTTAAATAAATAAATAAACTTAAAGAAAAAAATGTCCAAAAGTTGTTAGACTGTTCCCAGACAGTAAAGAATATTATAAAGTCCCTCATTGGGCCCATTCAGCCTGACAGCTTGTAAGCATTCAAGGACACTGGCACTCTGACCACCCCAGCACCCCATACCTCTCCCATCCCCCTTTACAGGAAGCATAAGCTCTGACCAGGGCCCAACGTTGTAATCTTGTCCTGGATCAAATTTTAACAGGTACCTCCCCTTCCCATGGCCTGCTACCTTTGCTTGACCCTGTGCGGGGACTATGACAGATGGAGAGGCAGTCCACGGTCTTAAACCTTATTCCACAGTTGGCACTGGGTGGCTAGAACACAGATGGAGGGGTCCATCTTTATCACACTGGGAGCATAAGTTGAGTGGGACCTGTGCCCACTGCCCCCACTGACAAGCACATGGCCATCTGCTGCCTGCAGTTTGTTGCTCTTCACACTTCCCTACCTCCCTGAGGAAGGAAGCTGGTGAGGTGAAGAGAGGAGGTGGCAAGGAAAACCTACACAAGAAGCAGCTCCATATCCACAATCGAAGTCCAGCTTCCACTTCTAGCCACCTTGCAGCACTCTCCCCTGGCTGGCAGATAACCCCACCCACAAGGCAGATCACTCCCTCCCACCTGCCTTGGCCAAAGCTGGACCCTTCTCCCAAGCCAAACAGGGCTGTGTAATGCATGGGAGTGCATATATTATTAAAAATGAGTGTATGAAAAGTTGAGAGTTGACCGTACCACGTTTTAGAAAAGCAGTGAATCTTCTAAGTGGGAGAAACCACGTTAACTCTTTACATCCTTTCCTGGCCATAAAGGATAATGGTTGGCTGTTTTCCTAGACATCATTTATAATTTTGCCATCTTCTTCATAGGGGCTTCCACCCCACCCCCATCTACAGACACAAATAGGTTTTATTTTTATGGATTTGATAAACCTTAGTAAAATACTGCTCAGAAACATTTGTTTCCTGCATTGATGAAGACTGTATTGTCTTTAACTGAAACTAAAATTAGAGTTAGGGAGGGGCGCCTGGCTGGCTCAGTTAGTGGAGCTCATGACTGTTGATCTTGGGGCTTTGAGTTCTAGCCCCATGTTAGGTGTAGAGATTGCTTAAAACAAAGTTAGAATGAGGGAGAAAATTAAAATCTTTAGAAACAACAGACTAGTTACCAGGTAATAATGTGATAAATAATTTAAGTATTGGTTCTGTTGCATAAACGTGCAGTAGGAAAAACCTCATTCTAGACATTGCTGACTGATAGGAGCCATCACTCCTAAATACTGTACTTTCCAGCTTACAACTGAGAATTGGGGGCGCCTGGATGGCTCAGTCAGTTAAGTGTCTGCCTTCGGCTCAGGTCATGATCTCCAGGTCCTAGGATTAAGGCCCAGTTGGTCTTCCTGCTCATTGGGGAGTCTGCTTCTCCCTCTCTCTCTTCCCCTGCACATGTGCCCCCCCCCCCGTTACACACGCGTGCACGCGGCTCTCTCTCAAATACAATCTTCGAAGGAAATAAAGACTGAGAGTGAGTTCTTAGTGTGAGAAGTAGGAAAGACTAGAACAGTAAACATGAAGACTGGGACAAAGTTTCAAGCTAGTTCTTTGCTGCTAGTGCTTTGGTAGCTGTAGTAGTAGTCCTGACAGCAAGTTTAACCTGTAGCTCTTTTACTTAAAAAAGAAAACAAAAATTAACCTTAATTCAAGAAACAGTAGGCTTATCCAGCATACCTATCCGTAATGCTTATTTCCTCTAACAGTGTTCAGGTTGATCTCAAAATACTTGAACTCCAGCTATGTATTTAATCTTTTGTGGTTAGTGGTTTAAAAGACAGTTCTGTTATTCAACTATCAGTGCTCGGGTAAATGTGTATTTTTTTCCACAGTATTTATTGTTTATTTATAAAGAGAAACTATTCCATAGCTCAACAATCCTGTTTCATAGTTCAGGAATACAGGTCAGTGATGAATTTCCATGGAACTCAACCCAAAGAAATTCTTTACATTCCAAAATCACTTTGCACTCTGAAAGATACCAGCCTTTTTCGTCTCCTCAGAATCTCTTACGGAATCATAATTTCTGTAGAAATCTGCATATCCTTCTTTCTTGGTTTGGCCACAGCAAACTTCTAGAAAGCTGCAATCCCAGGGAATGCTCCAACAATATGAAATTGCAGATGCTTGGCCAGAAGGCCTCCCATCTGTGGTTTCGTCAAAGTCTGGAAGTCATGGTAGTTACTGTCCTTAACATCTGACCTCAAACCCAGCATCTTTCCTAACTCAGGTAAATGTGTATTTTAATTAAGTCTGATTTCACTCTGCAGGGGGAACACACCCGAAACTAGAGGAACAGCTTATGTGGTCTATGAAGACATCTTTGACGCCAAGAATGCATGTGATCACCTTTCTGGATTCAATGTTTGTAACAGATACCTGGTGGTTTTGTACTATAATGCTAACAGGGTAAGTATTAGCCACAGTCCTCAGTGCATGGGGAGCCCATGTTAAGTAGTGTACCATGAGGGGTTAGAGTATACTGTGAGTTCCTATCTCACTGGTGCTGTTGGTGAAATTTCATTTGACTACAGATCAGTAACTGTTAACTTTGGTGCTTATCATATTTCAGGCATTTCAGAAGATGGACACAAAAAAGAAGGAGGAGCAGTTGAAGCTTCTCAAGGAGAAATATGGCATCAACACAGATCCACCAAAATAAACATTTTCTGCATTTTCATTTTAGACTAAAACCCATAAATGACCACCATCACCCTTTTCTTATTTTTAATTAAAGCTGAATGTTGTAATTTCTTATTCGAGATTCAAAAGGACCTGCTTGAAACTTTGATACATGTTAGAATATGTTATATGAATAAATAAACTTGTAACTTTTTGTAAAACACGTCAATGTTTTCTCTTAAACTTTCCCTTCTTATTTGATACCAGAAAACAAATCAGCAGTTGAACTGTATCAAGAATTGTTTGGTGGTAGGTGGTCACAGGGACCAAGCTTCTTAAGAACAGGGAGCTTTTTGTATTCTTAATGCAACAGTCCAGTGCTTAGCCATCAAGGGAAATTTTTAGAGTGCTGTCATTTATTGAATGTTAACAACTCACTGAAGGTAGGAAACTCCATTTTACAGATATGGAAACCAAGGTTCATTGTGTTGGTTGAATGAATAAAATGCTTACATAAAAAGTTGCTGTAACATCAACCAGTATTAACCATACCAGTACATTTGAATAATACTTGCCTTACAGTTAACAAAATACCTTTGTCAATATGGGTACCCCATCCTTAAAACAGAAGTCAGTTCTAGAAGTGGCCATTCAGATGACAGCACATTGTTAGAAATTTGAGAGCATGCTTCTTGGGTAGTAGTGTTGGTTGTTACATGTCTAAGATTGTATTATGCAGTCTTTTCCTTTAGTTACTAAGTGTCCGTGAATATCTTAGACCTTAGCTCATATCTTTGCTATAAATAGAATATTTAAGCTTATTCTTATAATCATACGCTCCCATGGAATGGAAATAGTATGGTTATTACCACATTTCATCATAGCTTGGCAGCTTGGAGGAGATAGCTATAATTTTCTTTTATAGTTTAGGCATGGGCCAAATGGAAAAACATGGACCAATTGTTTTGTATATAACTATAACCCAAAATCAATTTGAAGACTACAAGCACTGAATCATTTAAATGGACAAAAAGCATCTATTCTACTTTTAAATGCATTTAGCTTTGATATCTATGCTTACTTTAAGATAATATGCTCTTTTATACTTCTGGTACTGTCTTCTCAGCCTACTATTGAAAATGAAGAAATTATTCCTATTAATTATGTCACTACTTTTTGAAAGCACTGTAAAAGACTAGAAAGAACCATTTCTAAGAAGGGCAGGGAGATAACAAAGGAGCCATAGCTTTAATTTTCTTCTGAATGCTTTTATGGATTCCTTACTAATTTGTGTAATGCATGGTGTGCCTTTAGGTATTTACCAATGTAAAAATAATTTTCTAAAAGACTTTTTTTTGTAAGGGGAAAACAGACTTCGAGTGTGCTTTGTCTAAGTGGCAGACTGGCTTGCTCTAGTGGAGTTTTTTTAAGTTAATAACAAGGGGAAATTGCTTCTATTGACAATTATGGCCAGTCCCGTCATTTGGATTAGTATATCTGTTAGCTGAGTTTCATGACCTAAGGCTAAGAGTTAAAAATTCCAATTGTCCAGGGCACCTGGGTGGCACAGTTGGCTGAGTCAGCTCTTGGTTTCAACTCAGGTCATGACCTCAGCGTTGTGAGATTGAGCTCCATGTTGGGCTCTGTGCTCAGTGTGGAGTCTGCTTAAGTTTCTCTCCCTCTCCCTCTGCCCCTCCCCCCTGTACTCTCTCTCTAATAAATAAATCTTTAAAAGAATTTTAAAAATTAAAATGTCCGATTGTGGGGTACCTGGCTGGCTCAGTCAGTACAGTATGTGACTCTTGATTGCATAGTCATAAGTTTGAGTCCCATGTTGGGTGTAGAAATTACTTAAAAAATAAAATCTTTAAAAATTCCAATTGTTTGGCAATTTTGTGGCCTGTCCGAGTTAAAAGAACTTGAATTCTGTTGATAAATCTTGAGCACCTACTCTGTGCCAGGTCTGTGTGTGCTAAGATGCTGAGGCTATACTTTTAATCGGTCTTTTTCTGCACCAGGCATCTAAGGCTCTTTTTCAGACTGCTTTTTTTTTTTTTTTTAAGATTTTTGTTTATTTATTTGACAGAGAGAGAAACAGCGAGAGAGGGAAGACAAGCAGGGGGAGTGGGAGAGGGAAAAGCAGGCTCCCCACTGAGCAGGGAGCCTGACACAGGGCTCAATTGCAGGGTCCTGGGATCCTGACCTGAGCCGAAGGCAGATGCCCAACAACTGAGCCACCCAGGCGCCCCTTCAAACTGCTTTTAAGAGTACAAGGGACGATCGTGCTCATGCACATGTAAGTGTATCGATGTGTGCCAGAGCTGCTTTACGTTCACCTAGGTTAAATTCTGAGTTTCTAAGAAAGATTTTGTATGAGTAGACTGGAAATTTGAAAATGACTGATACGACATAGATCTCATTACCACTCTCCTGCTTAACAACTCTCAGGGGCTCTCCCAGGACAATGTCCAAACTTGTTGGCATACTGTCTCATAATTTTCTGCATCATCTTTTAAGAGCTCCAGTAAAGCAGGGCCTGCAAAGCCTAGCATATCCTTTCCAGGTGCTAGCCAGTAGTTATTTGCATTTGTTTGTTTTGGTTCTCTTGGTGGGTGTCTCCCATGACCCCTTAACTTATGAATACTCTACACTGAGATTTTTTTTCAGCTCCACAGTGGACACCTGAAATGGTCCTTGATGCCATTTTTTATTTTATCCTGCTAGTGTCACAGCAGAAAACAGGAGTATGTCTCTCATAACAGGCAAAGTTCTGAGAAATTATCAGAGACATTCGTGTCATTGAAAAAACCTGGGAACTAAGACATTCTGAAGGAAAGACCCCAGAAAGCAATGAGTGCAGCACCCTCTGGCTGGTCTGCTTCCACAACAGAAGTGAGACCGGGGGTTGGGTGATTAAAAGCAAAGCGCCCCCTTTCTCATTTCTTTTCCTCCATCTTAAAGCACTGCCTCTTAACTCCTTGATCCTCAGCGGAGGAATACAGCCAGGGCTTCCTGGAGACTAAAGGGGTAGATGAAGCAGCCAAGATGACGTGGACCCATTATCATTCGTATGACATTATGTGACATGTATCAGTGAATCTATGCAGGAAACTAAGTGCTAACCTACCAGCCTCTCCTCAATCTTAATCCAAGTCCTCACTGACAGAATAGCCCTGACTATGGCAAAGAACTTTTCTCACCTATGTCAAAAGAAAAATCTCTTAGCCACATTGCCCCAGGCTCTTTTGGCAAACACACAGCCCACACCAGTAAGTGGGCTGATGATAAACCCTAACTGGGAATTCCCATAAGTTACAGTAAGTATAGATGAAAATAAGCAGTATATATGGAAACAAGTTCAGAATCATACATTCTCAGAAATAATACCCCAATGTAAGAGCAAAACTAGATGAAACTAAGCAGTAAATGCAAAAACAAGCTCAAAACCACACATTCCTTTTCAAAAGTAACTTCCCAGCGTGAGTGAGTGTAGGGCTCGAAGACCTAACACACCTTCATTCATTCAGGCGTAGTGTTCTTTTCCTGCTGGGTGAGGAGAACTCGTCCCTCTAAGTCCAAACACAGGGAGATTGCAAGGTCAGACAAGTGCTCAAATCCTATGTTGGATTGCTAGGCTATGAGGTTTGAACACAATACATTCCTTCGGTTATTCGGAGAAGAATTCTGAGCCTGTGAGGCAAGTGGCAAGTTAATACCTACCTTGTAGGGCTGCTTAGAGGGTTGGTGGCAATTTTATTTAAAAATATATAGAACAAGGCCCAGCATGTACAAAACTCACATCATAGCTATTATGTTTATTATCATTCCTGGCTACTTGGAAGGCTCCTTCCCACTCTTTCCCAAGGGCAACTGGTTATGCAGTCCTTAAAGCACTTACTTCCTACAATAAGGATGTACAGGAATTTGTCAAGCACAGAGCCTTTATTTTACATATCATTTCCAAGGAGGACATTGTGTAAGTCAGCAGCCAACAGAATTGCTAAGAGAGAAAGTGACAGCAAAGGTAACTGGCTCAAGTCCCTCTGTGTATACCATGTACATTTCATGTCTGAGCACCTTGTGTGTCTGGCTTAAGTAAGGCAGTGTAGATTGTGCGAACGAGAAATCTGTATTCTGTGATCAGAAATGGCTACGACATGCTTCACGCAAAATGCACAACCTGAAATGTTTTGATCTGCAACCGAAGTTTCCTCAAGCAAAGATGCGCGTGTACGATGATGAACACATACAGAGCAACTTGGGCAGAGCATGGGTAATGCTGTGGGGCAGTGAGGTTAGCGCACTGATCAAGAGCCCCAAGCAGGAGGAGCCGTCCCAGTGGCAGAGCAGGCTAGGAGGGTGAGCAGCAGCCATCTCCAGCCACCTCGAGTTCCTTCCTGCCTTCACTCTAAGTTGAGCAGCTCCACGTCAAAGATGAGGGTGGCATTGGGAGGGATGACACCAGGGTGGCCCGTGGCTCCATACGCCACATCGGGGGTGCAGGTCAGCTTCGCCCTCTGCCCCAAGCTCATCTAGCAGGGATGGGGGCAGATGGGGAGAGGAGAAAGAGGACCCAGCTTGATTTAAAAGAAAAAAGTAAGATAACTATGGCATTTTCCCATACCATCCTCAAAGTAACTCCAAAGATCTGAGATGAATTTTCTATGGGGCACACTGAAGTGATGCTGAATTGAGATTCTGCCTCAGACTAGCAGAGACTTCACTGCGGGGCAGTAACTTCCACCAAGTAGTCCCAAATTCATTCATCCAACAACCACTGCTGGTTATTCAACTAGTGCATGGCCCCAACACTTCGATTGGTTCATTATTGTTCCTCACCCTCTTCCAAAAGAACCTAAAGAGGGCGTGTAAAGAGCACACATCCAAGTACATACTCAAGGAGATAAAGGAGCAGTCCATTAAAGACGTGAAGCAATCAGAGGCCACCGCAAGGTGCAGAGGGCTGAGAGAGCTACTCTAACAGCATCATATGGCTTCAGAGACCAAGGGAGAAGAGCATGAACCAGGGCTCATCACAGCAGTCATCAAGGACACCTGGCACTGGTGGAATAGGTGAAATTTGAAAAAATCGATTTTTAAATTTTGAATAACCAACTCAAAAATTTGAATGGCTCGGTTAATGGTACTGTATCAATGTAAATGTGTAATTGATCACAAACTCATGTAATTTGATCATTGTACTATGGTTACGTAAAATGTTAACATTTGGGGAAGCCGGGCAAAGAATATATGGGAACTATTTCTGTGATATTTTTGCAAGTCTGAAATTTTTAAGTTAAAAAACAAAAACAAAAACAAAAAACCCTTGGCCTCCCCACCCCTCAACTCTCCTGCTCCCTCTGTCCCAGACAGCTGGTAGCTCGCAGGCCTCCGAAGCTAGTTCTGAGCAAGCCTGGAGGGTTGTGCTTGGAATGAGAGCCCCCAGTGACTTAAAGGAGTCATGCTGGCAATGAGAGGGAAGGGGTGGGGGCACAAAGCCAAGGACGGAATCTGGATGGTGTCCCCATGCCCTGGCAGCAGAGTCAAAGCTGTGGCTGTCTGTGATAGGGCAAGGGCAGCGTACTGAGCCCAGACTCCAACTCCCTGAATTCCCCCTACTGAGGATTCCCATCCTACCTGGGCCGCACCCTCTTCAAAACCCTTGATGACTTCCTGTTTGCCAATTCTGAACTTGAAAGGTTTGTTTCTGTCTCTGGATGAATCGAATTTCTTCCCATTTTGGAGCATTCCTGTGAAAGCAAGAATAGGATGGAGAAGAGTGGTGGTCATGAGTTAACTCCCAGTTCTAGGGCCGCATGTCTAAAATGGAATTCCTATTTGGCACAAACCTGCACCTCTTCCAATCTCCCCACCTGTCCTGTTGCCCAAGCAAGAAACCCAGATACTTTGCTCTGCCTTACCCCACGTGCAGCCTATCACTAAGTCCTACACATCTCTGCAATCTACTTGCTTTCTCCATTTCTACTGTCACCACCCCATGACTGCACCACGTCCCCATCATGTCTCACCTGTGTGCGGAACACCCTCTAACTGGTCTTTCCACTCCACTCTCACTCCTCCATTCCACCCAGAATGACTGTCTTTTATAAACATGTATCTGATCATGTTACTCCCTTGCTTAAAACATGTCAATAGCTCCCCGAGGCAGAATCTAAATGCCTATACTGCACACAGGCCCTTCAAGATCCATATATATATATATATATATAGCCTGCCTGATAACCCCTCTCTGCTCTCCCCTTCCTTTCCTTCCTCCCATGTCCTATTCAGGGCACACCTTTCTCAAATACCTCTGTGCTTTACAACCTTTTCTGAGCCACTTCCTCAGCCCGAAGATGTTTCTGCCTCAGGTTGCATCCTCACCTGCTTTTCACAAGGTTCCCCCAGCACACAAAACCCAAAGGCCATATCATCATCCCCCTCCTGCAATGAACACAGCAAAGTGACCCAGTCAAGGGTGGCCTCCAGACCCCATAAAAATGGCCTGTTTGAACCCGAAACACCCCGATGCTGTCTCCAGCAGTTTGGAGCATCCCTGAGCCTCCAGGTGTGGCTGCCTTGTCATCCCTGACATACAAACACTTCTCATTCCTGCTGCCTAAGGCTCAAGAGCTGTTTTTCTGTTTTTAGTTCGTTTGGTGATTGGCTCAAAGATCAGACCTACTGTAAACGATGCTCTCCCACGATTTCTTCCTGCAGCCCGCAGACCACAACAAAAGGCAATTTGAGACCAGAGAAAGATCTGGCCTATGAGTTCGGAGACTGGATTCTGACTTCATGCTGGCACTAACTCATTGTGTAAAGTTAGGCAAATCACTTCCTTTCTCATGGCCTCAGATTTGCCATGTTTAATGTGGGAGGTCTGGACAAGCTCAGTGTCTGAGCATCTATGACTCCACTTCCGAATTCCTACCACTTATATACGAAAGACAGTCTCATTTTCCTACCTTCTGGGTAGAATAAATTGGACTCTTGCCCTGTGTACAAAATCAGGCAAAGGAGAAAACCCTGTGGCTACACAGATGGATACTAAGGAGATCAAATACAAACTCATGCATGCACACAGGTTAAGATATTCAGATACACAGAGATACTCATGTGGGCGCATGGGCACTGATGCACACACATTCAGAAGAAAGACCCTCATGGTCAAACAGATGCTAAGAAAATATTTAGATCCACAAATCTACATACATTCACACAGACACACACTTGGACAAAAACACATATGCGTATGCACACACACACTCCCTTTGAAGACTGGCTTTCTCATTCCCCAATTTCTTCAGGTTTCATATGACTTAATATACTTCAGGACACATACAGTTATCTACTGCTACAAGTTCAGCCAAAACCATGCAGCCCAGAAAAAGACCCACATATACGTGGTTAGCTGATTCAACAAAGGTGCCACGGCAATGCAACAGATAAAGGATGATTTTTTTTTATTAATGTTGCTGGATCAACTGCATATCCATATGGAGAAAAAAATGAAACTTGACCCTTACTTTTTGCACACATAAAATCGATTCCAGATGAATCACATACTTAAATATGAAACATAAAATAATAAAGCTTCTTCAAGATAACAAACAGAAGGACATCTTCATGACCTAGGGACAAAGATTTCTGAACTGAACACAAAAGTACTAACTATAAAGGAAAAGATCGATGTGTAGCACTTCGTTAAAATTAAGAACTTCTAGGAGTGCCTGGTTGGCTTCATAGGTTAAACATCTGCCTTTGATCAGGTCATGATCCCAGGGTCCTGGAATTGAGCCCCGCATCAGCTTCCTGCTAAGTGGGGAGTCTGCTTCTCCCTCTGCCTGTCACTCCACCTGCTTGAGCTCTCTCTTTGGGTGTGCTCTTTTTTTGTTTTTAAAAAAATTAAATTAAATTAAGAACTTCTATTCAAAAAATGCCATTAAGAGAGTAAAAAGACAAGCTCTGGCATGGGAGGTGACTGGAATCAGTATAACTAACAAAAGACTCATACCTAGAATATATAAAGAATTCCTGGGGTGCCTGGGTGGTGCGTAAGCATATGACTCCTGATTTCAGCTCAGGTCATGATCTCAGGGTTGTGAGATTGAGCCCTGGGTTGGGCTCTGTGCTGGGCATGAAGTCTGCTTAAGATTCTCTCCCCCCTCTCCCTCTGCCCCCCCACCCCATGCTCTCTCTCTCTCTCTTTCAAAAACAAAAAAAATCCTTTAAAGACAGCCAACCTAATTTTTATAATTGGACAAAACTTGAGCAGACTAAAGAGGATATCCAAATGGCCAGTAAGTGCATGAAAAGGAACTCAACTTCATTAGTCATCAGGGCAATGCCAATCAAAACTGCAAGATACCACTGGACATCCACCTGAGTGGACCAAAAACAAAACAAAAACACGAGGATGCCAAGTTGACGAGGACGCAGGAGAAACTGGAACTCTCACACATGGCTGGTGGCAGTGGAAATCAGCATGACTACTTTGGGAAGCTGTTTGGCAGTGTCTGCTAAAGCTGAGCATTGGTATAACCCATGCCCACCTAACTCCGCTTCTGGGCGTATACCAACCGAAATGCGTACATATGTGCACCACAAGACACCTACGAGACTGTTCGAAGCAATACTACTCATAATAGCCAGAAACTATCAACAACCGAAATGTTCATCAATTGTTGAAAAGATAAATTGTAGTATATTCATCACACAATGAACTGTACGGGAATAAAAAATAACAAATCAGGGGCGCCTGGGTGACTCAATCGGTTAAGCATCTGACTCTTGATTTCAGTTCGGGTCATGATCTCAGGGTCATGGGATTGAGCCCCAAGTCGGGCTCCACACTCAGGGCAGAGTCTACTTGAGATTCTCTCTCTCCCTCTCCCTTGGCCCCTCCCCCCACTCGTGTGTGTACTCTCTCTTTCCCTCAAATAAATAAATAAATCTTAAAAAAAAAAAGAACCACTTTCACAGACATAATATTGAGTAAAATAAGCCAAACACAAAACAGAACATACTCTATGATCACATTTATATGATCTTCAATAACAGGCCAAGCCAACCGATGGGGACAAAGGTGTGAACGCTGGTTACTTCCGGGAGGTGTAATGACTAGGAGGAGGCATGAGGGAGATGCCTGGGCCTGGGGGTTCTGGAAATGTATGTGTTGGTCTGGATGGTGGTCATATATAAGTGTAATCACTTCGAAAAATTTCATTGAGCTGTACATTTTAGATTTATGTTCTCTACTGTGTTTATATTTAATTTAAAAGTTTACCAAAAAGTCCCATACAGTCTCTTGCTGGGTTTGATGAGACAGTCCCTCCCCAAACCAGAGGCACTCATGGCTAATGTTAGTGTTTAATGCACATTGCCTGCTCTCTGTATCTACTATAAAAAGTCTTTGCAAAAGGATGTTGTGGTTTTAGTAACTTGATAAGTACTGGTCTGTCTACAACATGTAGAACAGATAAATCAATTACACAGGTCAGAGGCCCCAGAGGACTCATGGTAATTAGGCCACATCAGCGGGAGATAAAACACAGCTCTAGCCCACTGACGTCAGCGACTGGCAACACAGCTGTTGAGAAATACCCACACTGTCTGCCTAGATTTAACCTGGCACTTCACACTGGCCCAGAGAACTGCTAAAAATGGCCCCATCTGAATACGTCCTAGGAATTAAACTGGCCTTGCTGTCTGCTAAGTGGCTGTCACCAAGTTTGCCACATTGGGAAGCAGGTCACAAGGCAGAGCACTCGCCCCTCTGGGAACAAATACCTGCTCGTGATCTTTCTGCCAGCCGTCTCAGGAATCCATCTAGAATGTTCTTCAGCCCACCTGACCTTCCAGTACAGAGCATCCAAGAGGGATCAGCAGAGATGTGGGGGGCTCCATCTGTCACCCCCCCCACCTACACTGCATCAGAGCCCCTGAATCACTGGTCTCTCCCACTCCCCAGAGCCCCAAAGAAGGAAGGAATCCTCCCTTTTCATCCGTGTGTCCCCAGTGCCCAGGACAGCATCTTGCACACAGCAGGTACTCAACAACAGTAGGCAAGTCAAATAGTCTATTTCTTAAAAAAGAAAGGAAATGCTGAGGAGGTCAACCTCCTCTTCTCTAATAATATTGTGAGAGGAAAAAGGAGTCTGCAGGGAAGAGCAGGGCTCTCAGAGCTTTAAGAAGGGATTCCAAATATCAGACAGAACCAGGAGGGCCAGGCTCCACAGAGGGCTCCTGCTGGTACAAGTGGGGAAGGGGTAACCTTGCAAGCCCCCTTTCCCATATGCACAAGGCTGGCTCGAGAAGTGGGGGGATAGCTGGTCAGGGGAGACTTGTCTATCTGAGGCTTTGGGCCTGATCCAGGGAGCAGATACCTCTGGAGAGGAGTATCAGAGGAGAGACCTCCCTCGGGAGGGGCAGGTCTGGGTGAAGGCTGAGGAAGCAAAGCCTACCTGTGTAGTGCACCACACACGTCTGTCCCTTCTTGGGGAATGTCCTTCCTGCAAGGAGACATGACGGCAGATGAATGAATAAGGTATTGGAGAAAGTCACCTGGGACGTTCAGGTGTGACTTGACCCAGAGGTCTGGCCCACATTCCCCTCCATACCATGGAGATGCCCATGGCTCTAGCTCCGGCTCCGTGCCTCCTGTGAGCCAGATTAGTCTCTTCACCTCTCTTTATTTGATTTGAACTTTATTCCCTTGGGTTCCTCAACTCCACTCTCTCCTTGTTATTTTCCTTTCCTTGACTCTCCTTTTACTTTCCTTCATCCATTCTACAAACATTTACTGACAGCCTACTATGTGCCTGGACCAGATTTCAGAAACACAGAGCAATCTATGAACTCATGGTGAAGTTAGGGAAACAGACACATAAATAAATAATAGATTATCCTGCAGGATGATGACTGCAAGCAAGGATTAATAAGCACAATGATTCACAAATATTTACAGAATACCTACTATATGCGAAGAATGGGCCTGATTTCAGGGACCTGGCAGTAAACCATACAGACAAGATCACTAATCCTTGGAGTTTACATTCTAATGGAGGGAAACAAACAGTACTCAGATAAACAAGACAATTATAAATTATGATAATTCTCTAAAGGAAAGAAACACAATGACAAGTTAAAGAGACACAATGATCAGACCATTTTAGAAAGGGTGGTCCAGGATGGCCTCTCAAAAAAGGTGACATTTGGGCTGAATCTTGAAGAATGAGCAAAATGCTGGGAAAAGCACTGCAGGAAGAGGGAGCTGCAAGTGCATAAACCTTGAGGCAGGAAAAGATTGGAGCATTTGCAGAAGAGAAAGAAGACCGGTGACTGGAAAGAAAAGAGGGAGAGGGAGACAAGTGAGAAAGAGCCGGATCATGCCCGGCATTGCGGGGCTGGATTTAACTCCAAGTGCAATAGGAAGCCACTGGAGGGTTTTAAGCAAGAGAATGACATAATCTGAATTAAGATTTTATAAGATCACTCTGGCTGCTGTGTGTAGAATGGACGGTTAGGCGCCTGTTGCAATAATCCAGACAGGAAATCAATTATGGCTTGAATCAATGTGGTCGCAGCAGAGAAGAGAGCAAAAGAGATGTATTTGGGAGACAGGGCTGACAGGGTACATTAGTGGAGTGGAGATGGGGTCCAGGATGAGGAAGAAGGAGAAATCGAGTACAATGCTTGGGTTTTCAGTTTGGGCAACTGGATGGACAGTGGAACTAATTCCAGGTGGGGAAGACTAGGGAGGAGCAGATTTGAGCAGTTGGCAATCTTGAAATGCCTATTAGACATCTGAGTTTATATTGCAAGTAGGCAGATGGAGAGTGTGCACTGGAGGTGTAAATCTGGGTGGAATTTAAAGCCGCAGGCCTGGATAGCAAAGCTTTGGGAGGCTAACAACTGAGCCAATATGTTGAGGACTCTATGGGGAGTCAGGGAAGGCATCAGAGAGGAGATAAGGGTTAAACTGGGTCTTAAAAGATTAATAGTTTGCTAGAAGAAGTAAAGGGAGGTAATCTAGGAAGAGCGAACAACACATTCAAAGGCCCAGAATCAAGAACTAGTGGGATCCCTGTCTGGCTCACTGTTGTAACCCCAGGACCTAGCACATTGTACATGCTCAATAAATCACATTGTACATGTTCAATAAATATTTGTAGAATGACTGGTGTGTTTAACCACTTTGCAGGCAGCTTGCCGAAGCTAGAGAAAAAGGTGGTAGTGGGAGTAGGGGCTGTAGTAAGAAAAGAGGCTCTACTGTGGAACGTAAGATTAGGCTAGCTTAGGCTAGCTTACTATCCGTGTGGGAGAAGGAAAGGGAAGATTCATTAAAATACAAGGCAGGGGGCCAGGTGGGAGGGAGCAGAATGGGATGGGACCCTCAAACATGCATTTTAAAGGGTCCTCAGGCTATGGTGAGGAAAATAGGCCGTGAGTTAGGGAGACACAATGGAAGGCAAAAAGCTGAGACTGGAGGTGGGGAGACCAGTTTAGAGGATGTGCAGAAATCCAGGTGAGAGATGGTGGTGGATGGAACCAGAGCAGGGGCTAAAGGGATGGAGCCTAGAGATTTTCAGCAGAAGGACCAAGTCCTGTCAGACTTGCTGTGAGGCTTGACCAAGACCCGGTGTCTCTAGTGTTAACAGTACAGTAGCTTGGTTTTGGTGCTTTCTGGATTCAAGGGTTAGACTGTTAAAAGCAGGCCAAAGCTCTTGCAGGCTTCCTCTAAAAATCTAATCTCCCTCAAGAGAAAATGCCCTTTGTCCTTGGCCAGCGAGGGAGGATAAGCAGAGAAAGCTCTAAGGGCTACTTTGAGCTAGGGAAGGGAGAAGAAGCCTCCAGCCCCTTGGCAGAACTCAGTGGCAGTGCCCTGGTGTGTGACAAAGTCTCAGGGAGATGCTTCCTGGGACCCAACCTCATGGTTCCCAGGGTGAGCAAAGAAGCCTGTACCTGCGGGGTGATAAGGGTAGGGGTTGGGCCCTCTAAGGACCATTGCCTTTAACAAGAACCAAGAGGTCCTCCAATTTCCTAGAAGGGGTGGGGTTGTCGGTTATGTCTCACATGAAGTTTGTCTGTCAAATTCTGCAGAAATGGGGGCTCTGGACTGGATTAAGTTTCATTTAAAAAATTTAAAAATGGCTATTCCTTGCACATCCAGACCCAATTATACAAGAAATGCCTGGCTTGGGAAAGTGAGTGGTGCCAGTTCTGGGGGCAGGGAAAAGGGAATAACAGAGGAGTGCTTGGGAGTAGGGAGGACAAGGAGCATGAGTTGTTTTGGACTTGCTGACTTAGGTATCCGTGGGACATCCAGGTAGAGGTCGAGCTGCAGCTGGATAAATGGACCACCTTGAACTCGGGTCGGAGATCTGGGCTAGAGGCTTAAGTTTGGAGGCCATCGGTTTGCAGACGGTAATGAAAGCCATGGGAGCGTACAGGATGGCTGGAGAGGCTGAGTGGGGCGGGGAGGATAAAGCAAGATGCAGAGGCGGCGGAGGGAGCGCTTCTTCCTTCCCAGACTGGCTCGGTCCCCACAACGTCTCACCGCCCAGCCCACAGGGGCCGCCCGACCGGAGGCCCGAAGGGGGGCGCGTTAGAAAGGATTGCCCCAAGCAGAAGGGAACCCTTCCAGCTGTCCCCAGAGCTCACCTAGCAGGGCAGGGAAAGCAGAGCTAAAGCCCTGCGCTGGGAAACCAGCAGTAGCAGATAACTGAAAGGTTCCAGCCGCTGCAGCGGCGGCCCGAGGCCCCCGGGGCGGTGGCGGGCCGCAGACCCCCGGCTCCTGGCCGCCGCCTTCGATCCCCTAGGTGAGCCGGCGCGGAAGGGGATGGTGGAGGATCGTCTGCTAGACCCCCAACAATCCCGTCTGGGGTCTCCTCCAGCCGCCCCCATCCTATGCCCGCCCCCGATTCAGCACCCTCCGCGCTACCTCAGAATCAGACCCCCGCCCGCCCGGCTCCGCCCCGGGACCCTTCCTCCTCCCCCGGCTCCGCCGCCCAGTACCGTCTCCCGGGGAGATGGTCTCGATCTCCACGCCCATCGCAGTCCCACTGGCCCCGCCTCCGAGGGTCCCCGCTGCTGCCCCGACCCCGGCTCGGCTCCGGCCCTGGCCCCGCTGGCTCTCCGGCTCGCCTCCCCGCCGCCACTGCAGAGCCGGAGGAGGTGCGGCGGGAGTCGGGACCTGCGCGGGGAGGGGCCACGGGGAAGGGGGCGGCGGGGCGGAGCGGCGCGGAAAGGTGGGGTCGACTGGGGCGGGGCCCGGGGGAAGGGACCCTGACGCGGCTGCTCCGGAGCGTGGCCAGGCTAACGGTCATTAACTGGGGAGGATGGCGAGGGAGGCATGAGACACCCGCGCATCCATCCATCCATCCATCCATCCATTTATCCATCGATCTATCCATCCGTTCCACAGATTTATCTAGCATCTACTCTGTGCTAAGCTCTGGGGAGTCAACCCGGTCCCACAGACTAGGGGAAAGCCGGCAACTAAACCAACACTTTAAATAGATGCGCTCACTGGAGTTGAGAACGTTATGGAAGCACCTGAGAGGTACTTACCCTAGCTCGACTGCCCGGAATGTAGGCGCATTCTGGGGATGCGCGGGGCGTGGTGGGGGGGAGGGAGAGGGAGGCGGAGGGGAATGGGAGGGAGGGAGGAAACCATTCATTACCCTACCGCAACCACCCTAAACCTCTATTCACCATTCCGCGTAGATCTGCCCCACTCACAGGTAGTTTCCCACCTTTCAAGGCAAAGAAGTGCGCCCTGCGGATACCAATTAAATTAAGGCAGAATCGCTGTCGTTAAAGAACGAAATTTGTGACGGGTGGGGACGCAGAGTTAGTTACAGCGTGGAGTGATTCAAGCTGTGAGATGAATGAGTAAATTGTACCTTGAGCTCTTCTTCCACGCCAGACCCTTCACCTCTACCCAAAACAGTTTCAGGAATCTGGAAAGATATATTTGGAGGAGATAAATTTGCTTGAAGAATGAATGGAACTTTAATTTTTTTCCCTCTCTTTTCCTCTCATTTTCCCCTGCATTGTTCTAAAAATTGACTTGAGAGCATGATTCTGACCAGTGGTACTGGAATATAGGCACGGGGAGAAAAGCCTGAGCAGAGGCAGCCAGGGTGGGCCCTAGAGTGTTCTTCCTCCATTTCCTCCCCTCCCCCACGCCCCCACTCTCCCAGGTGGTTAGGTCAGATTTCAGCTTATCAGTCTCGCTGAAGGAGGACTGGCTGTTTTGTTCAAGAAAGATGATGGTCAACTGTACTATGAGGGTCAGCATCTGAAATTCCCCATGGGCTGCTTTACGGCGTGGCCCAGGGTCTCCCAGGTGTGTAGCTATCTAAAGTCTAGTATCCCGCTAGGTCCTTGGACTGTGGCCATGGGGAGGCACTCGGGGTAAGCGTAGAACAGGAGTTTATAACTCGGACAGGTCCATGGAGCGGCTTCAGTTGAATGCACAATATCTTGTATGAATAAGAACATTTTTGTGGGGAGATTTTAATCACATTTTAAAGAAGTCCTCAACACCTTCTCACTCCCTGACCCCCTTCCTTCTCCCAAAAAAAGTTAAGAAACCGTGTTGACCCTAGGGATCCTGTACTCTTTCTTAGACTAAGAGAATCGAGGAGAAGTGAGGGAAGGCTCTACCCTAAAGTGAGAGCGAAAGTGTAGCTGGTTTACTGTAGATGGAGTTTCACAGAAACTACTATTCCCAGAGATCTGTGCGGCAAATCCCGAGCTTATTGGTCAAGGGAAAGGCCCCTCCCCTAACGTGACACAAGCAAAAACCAATAGGCAGTGGGCATTGTGGAGCTGGCCCGCTACCGCTCACCTATCGGAAGCCTAGGAGCCTATGCTTCCGGTATTCGCTCTGGGCTCGGGATTCCGCGGCACCCGGATTGTTTTTTTCTGTGGGCAGTGATACCAAAGGTATTTTGTCTCTGCTGCTGCCCAGCTTAGCTGGTGTCGGGAGGCTCTGGGTGGGCCGGAGGGGGGTGGAGGGACCGGCGGGGGGTGGAGGGACCGGCACTCGTTGGGGAGTGGGGAGGAGACCCAGGCGTGCAGAGAGGGTGGGGAGAATGGGAGTAGGAGGTACGCGTGCGAAGGACTGGCCGCTGACTACGGGCGAGGGGTGGGTTTAAACGTTTGACTATATTCCATGTGACTCACTGGTGACACTTTTGGGAATATATCCTAAGGAAGCCATCCGAAATAAAGAACATGCTTTATCCATAGAGACCTTTATCACAGCGTTATTTATAATAATATAAAGTTAGCTTTAAAACCTTAAAACCAGGTGTCTCAACAGCGAGGAAAAATTATGCGACTTCACTTAGTATCAAGTGGCTTCTAAAAATAATTTATAAAAGTTAAATGGCATGGAAAAACGCTAATATATAATAAGTGAAAAAATCGTGATACGAAATTTTACAGTATGATTGAAAAAAATTTAACCGAAACTGCATATAAAAAAGCCCAGAGGGATGTAGTCATAATTTTTTTTTCCTTTGGTTGAATTTTTTTTTGTGAATTTACCTTTTTACCTTTCTTGTGTGTTAATTAAAAATATATATATAAAGAACTTGAAATTATTTTATAGTGGAAACACAATAAATAGAAAAACAAGTTGGGGGTTTTGTAGCTTTGTTTAAACCAACTGAAAGTGGTCCCCTTCGTTCAGACCCCTTGATACTCACGGTGAGTTGTCTTTCAAGAAGATTAAAAACCAGCATTAAATGGCCATAGGCTGAGCACCAGGTCCTGGTTCTGACTGTCTCTCCCCTGAGCTAATAAAATAGTGAGCTTTTCTTTCCCTAAAACTCCCTGAAATCTTATAGTCTGAGGGTTGAGAGGCCAAAAATTACACAGTTAGCTTCAGACAGAATTTAAATATTTTTAAAAATACAAAATAATTGGGGAATGCCTGAAGACTATTTCAGCCTTTGTCCTCTTGGCTCTCTGATCTTTCACAGCCAGGCTGTCCACTGCTTTGGCTTTAACTACCTACATTATGACAGTGACTCCCAAATCTTTAACCTCTGACTGCCTAAGGTACATTGCTACCCTATAGACATCTTAGATGAAGCAGATCTAATACAAAATTTATCACACACTGCACACCCTTCCTACCTTTGAAGCACACTCTGTGCCTCGTGTTATCTCTGATCAATGGTTCAACAATTTCCCAAGCAAAAAATTTGTGTGTTGTCCTTAATTCTCCTTTCTTCCTCACCACTATACCCTACCTGATAACATTATCTATTCCATCTGCCTTAGAAACCTCTCTTGAATCAGGCTCTTTTTCTCTACTGAAGTAGCTACAAACTTGGCTCCCTCTCTCATTGTAACATTCAAACTATTTCATGGCCCCTCATTAAACTTACCAGCCTTCTTCTTTCCCAGGTCCATCCTGCACATTGTCATATGAATGTGTGCTAGTTTTTCCTATCCTCAGCAGGCCCTTTAGGATCAGGGAGATAAGGTTGGAAAGGTATATCGATCTCAGAAAATAGAAGGCCTGAAATACCTTGCTAAGACGTTGTGAAAGAACTTCTTTAATATATGTAGACTGTAGAGACAAAGTATTTGAGCAGAAGAACAAAATGACCATAGCTGTGATTTTTTTAAAAAGATGATTCTGCCCTGGGGCGTCTGGGTGGCTTAGTCAGTTGAGCATCCACCTCTTGGTTTCAGCTCAGGTCATGATCTCATGGGTATGGGATCAAGCCCCTACATGGTACTCCGTGTTCAGCAGGGAATCTGCTTGAAGATTCTCTCCCTCTGCCCCTCTGCCCACTCTCCTGTGTGCTCTCTCTCTCTTTCTTTCTCTCAAGTATCTTATCTTAAAAAATAAAAAAGATGATTCTGCCCAATCACATAGAGCATCTGGGCTCTGTGGGAAGGAAGAGACGGGCGTCCAGCGATTTCTCCTTGACCTACCCTACTAAAAAGGAAGAGGTGATCAAAACCTGAACTAGCAGTGAAGTACAGATTTGGAACCGATTTTTGTCGTTTGTGTTTGGTTTTTGAGAAAAATATGCCAAATTTCTTCTTATTACTAAGGATGAAAATACTAAAATTAATTTTTCTAAAAATCTCAGTAACATGATCATATTTGTCTTTCTCTTATTTATAAATCCTTACCCTGTGCTATCCCTGGCCATACACATCATCAATGACATTAGACTGACTTGGGTGGCCTAAAATATATCATATAAATTGCCTTTGATATAAATGGCCCATTAGGAATTTTCTCTGCTCAGGAAAAAGTATCATGCATTATTTATCAATAAAATTCTTTTAAAAGTGCGTAAGTAGACATTAGAGGATAACATATCTTATATAAGACCAGTGGGTTAGAGATGGAAGTTTTCTTCATTAGTAACGACAGGGGACTTAATTCCTCCATTTAGCAAGCCACCGCAGACCCACTTAATCTGACATCATGTGTGGAAGAATAATAGACTGTTCTTCTTAGTAAAAGACTCTACAGGCAAGGACAAGGCTAGCAAAGAGGTATGAGAACTAAGTTGCAGATAAGTTAAAAGCAAATCACCAGGCAGTTTGGTAGAGAATACATTTTTTTTTTAAGATTCATTTATTTATTAGAGCATGAGTGGAAGGGTAGAGGGAGAGAGAATCGCAAGCAGATTCCCCGTTGAGCACAGAGCCCAACATGGGGCTGGATCCCATGACCCTGAGATCACCACCTGAGCCTAAACCAAGAGTTGGACACTGAACCATCTGTGCCACCCAGCACCCAGTAGAGAATACATCTCTATGGATTTAGAGTCCAAAGGGAACTTCTCAAGTTCTGTCTTCGACACATACTACTCAGTAAAACAGGGTTGAAAAGTGTCCTTTGGGTTCAGTGACCTAAATGGCACTGGTGGCTTGGTGAAAGCTATTTCAAAAAGGTGGTAATAGGGTCAATTTGGAGTGGGTTAAGAAGAGAGTGGTGGGGCGCCTGGGTGGCTCAGTTGGTTAAGCGTCTGCCTTTGGCTCAGGTCATGATCCCAGGGTCCTGGGATTGAGCCCCACGTTGGACTCCCTGCTCAGCAGGGAGTCTGCTTCTCCCTCTGACTGCTGCTCCCCCTGCTTGTGCTCTCTTTCTCTCTCTCTCTGTCAAATAAATAAATAAAATCTTTAAAAAAAAGAAAAAGAAGAGAGTGGTAAGGAGGTGCCTGGCTGGTTTAGTTGGTGGAGTGTTCCACTCTTGATCTCAGGGTCGTGAGTTCAAACCCCAGGCTGGGTGTAGAAATTATTAAAAAAAAAAAAAAAAGTGGTGAAGGAATGGACACCGCGAGTTCAGACAATTCTTTGATAACTAGTAAGATTAACCATCACTCTAAATATGTTTATTGATCATGTTGTATTATTTTGTAAATTGTCTGTTGATATTCTTTGGCCATTTTAAAATTCAGGTGTTTTTGGCTCAAAAGAGCTCTTTATGAAGTATTTTTTACATTTAAATCTTTATTTCCTTCTTTCAATCACAAAAAGGCTATTTTTTTTTAAATGATTTTTTATTATGTTAGTCACCATACAGTACATCCCCGGATTCCGATGTAAAGTTCGATGCTCCATTAGT
>NC_048221.1:125951914-125951994 GCF_002007445.2 Ailuropoda melanoleuca
ACTCGGCTGCTTCCACGATTTAGCTATTGTGGAAAATGCTGCTATGAACATTGGGGTGCATATGGCCCTTCTCTTCACTA